>NW_026732968.1:0-167877 GCF_028476545.2 Physella acuta | reverse complement strand
ATACATTTCCCCAACTCCATTTTCAAGCTTTTAGACTACGGTCACTTTTCAGTTACAGTGGAAAATGCAGAAGGTTTTAAGAGTACACATTGTAAATGCATTGCTAGTAAAAAGTGATAACAGTTTCAGAACTGTTTGGATTTACAAGGCCCATCGTCCTGAAACTAGATCGATCAGAGCTAGGTTAATAAAGGGGCCAACAATCTCTTACAGGGTGCTCGTTATAGCTAGTTTGGCTCACATGGTCTACCTGTATGGTTATTTAAGAGAGAGCAATACACCATCGCAATCTTTTCATTGTTTTTCGATCTTTCAAACTACACTCCGTGAAGTGGTCTATTTTACGCGAAAGTGTATGGTAGTGACATTAGAATAGAGGGAATTTCCCCACATCTTTAGCATTTTTTTTTAAAAACATGTACGAAAATAAAATTAATTGTCTCAATTCGGTACTCTTAAACATCCTCTACCCCCTCCACAAAACCTTGCTTATTCAAGTGTACGGTAGTTGTCCTATTGCTATTTGGAATGAGATAAAAACCGGTTTACAATTGCTGAGCACTTTATAATAGTTTGTTTTGTTCCTATATGAAACTCTATGAAAAATATCTCTTAAGTTATAATGTAATTGTAACCAAAAAAAATAAGAAGACGATTAATACCAAAACTGGGTTTGTTTAGCGTTAATCAAACAACACTTGAAAAATTAGGAGTCAAATATTTGTTTACCTCTGGTGAATAAACGTCTTCAGGAGTGTCGTAGAGCTTTGTGTAGTCATTCAAGTCATCGGCTAGTGTAGGATCGTTTTGTCTGTCCTTGTCTAGATCTTTGTCTGTCTTAATGTCTGGTTGTATATCATCGTCTTGTGTAGAGTTGTTCCGTCTGTCCTTGTCTAGAACTCTGTCTGTCTTAGTTTCTTCTGATATATCTGTCTTAATATCAATTTGTTTACGTGTCTTAATGTCAGGTGGTGTATCTGTTTTAGTGTCAACTTGACCCTCCCTCATAGTGTCAAGTTCAGACAAGTTGTCTACACCCCCCTCTTTATTCTGTTGCTGACAACTTGTGTTCTCCGACTGCTCATCCCGATCTTTTATAAACTCTAATTCGTTGATAGAACTGTAGTAGCTCTCTGAAATTTCGCATATCGCTGTGTCTGAAATCTGGGCGTATCCTCCATTGGTGTCAACAGGTAACAGATATCCGTTACTGTCCATTGATGGAGACAGAGACTCTCCACTAAGTGCTGGGAGGGTCATGAGTTCACGCCTTCGCCGTATTGCTCTTTTATGGCGCACTGCAACATTTAAAATTTTAATTTACTATTGACTTATCAACTCTGAAGTAAAATTATTTAATTACGTATTTCCCCGTAATTACACGCTGCAAAGGAATGACTATGCCTACGTTTCCTACATATGTGTTTAATATGTTTGTGCTGATAATAATGTCTAAATCTATGTCTATACGTACGTCTAAGTCAGTGCCTGTGGCTATGGCTGTGTCTCATATCTCTGTCTATGCGTATGTGTATATATGTAGGCCTATTGCATGTGTATATTATAAGTATTTTTAAAAGCAAAATGGCAAACCTCTCACAAAGACAAATGCTAATACAATCACACCTAGAACCACCACAGCGATTATAGGGAGGGCGTAGTACAGAAAGCTGTAGTTGTCGGTTCCAGAATTTAGCCATTCTGTGGATGCTTTGAAAAGAAAAAAAAACAGTTATAATATGTGTTTTTGTTTGTGTTTGATTTTGTTGTGTTCTCAAGTTGGTACATTTAACAAAGATTCACTGTGGCGAAGCACGGGTATGGAGCTAGTTTATTTATCACTATATTATTTTTTTAAATATGCAAATATTTATTTTCAAGAAAATATATAAATTACTCTAAACCTAACTCTAAACCTAACCACAACCATACTCAACAAACGAAAAATACCGAAAACCACAAACACAAACGTAAACTAAACGCAAACGCAAACTTAACCGTAACCGTAACCCAAACTGTAACCATAAAAAAGTCCTTAGTTTTGTCATAACTCTTTAACCCATTATTAAAGCATTATTGATTTTTAATGATTTTTACTTTCTCGTATACAAAGTATATAGGAAGTATTGTAATCGTGCAAAAAATCGACGTTTTACACCTCTCTGAGTCGGAAAAACATAGCTTTGCTATTTTGTTCGTATGTCTGTGTGTGTTTGTGTGTGTGTCTCTGTGTCTGTAAACACGATACCTTTAGTGCCGTTACAGCTAGGTTGATGAAATTTCAAAGTATTATATCAAACTTGTAGTTCTGTGTCAACTTTTCAGTGATTTCCGATAACCGGAATTGGAACTTATTCTACTTTTAGTTTTTCAAAAGCCCATAACGTGCAGGGGCGTAGCGTGGGGGGGGGGGGCGGGGGGTGCGGACCGCACCGGGTGACACCATTTAGGGGGGTGACCCCAAGGCAAAAAATAGCAAAATATATAGAGAAAAACTCGAGGGGGGGGTGCAAATCGAAAGTTTGAGGGGGGGGGTGCAAATCGAAAACTTGAGGGGGGGTGCAAATCGAAAGTTTGAGGGGGGGGGGTGCAAATCGAAAATTTGAAAGTTTGTCCCTGGGAAGGGTCTCTATGCCTCTGGGGGGGTGACACCATTAAGTGCCGCACCGGGTGACACCCGACCTCGCTACGCCACTGATAACGTGAGTACTGTTTGTTTGAGATAGACAAACGAAATTTCACATTAAGTAAAATATCTACTTTTCTGCCTCCTTTCAAATTTTGAGTAATTTCCGTTGATCGGAAGTAGTAATTTACGCGATTTCCGATTTCTCAAAAACGCATAAAGTACTAATAATATTCCGCACTATTATACACATATTGTTTGGCGTTCACTTGGTGCACAATTCTTTTTTCTACGAGATTCGATTCTATTTTAAAAAGTTTAAAAAATCATGTCTATATCTCGAGTTACTATTCCCCATAGTGTTATATAAGAATATTCGAGAAATTTTAGGGGAATTCACTCCCGGTTTATTTAAAAAATAATATAGTAGCACCGTTTTCACACATAGATATTTTAATTGAAAAACACAATGTTCGCGTCAATGGCAGCACTTCTTCGATAAAGACTGTAGGTGGCTAGTCGTACGCAAGATAAAATTACCATATCAAATGAATGAAACTTGGTTTATGAGATTTTCTTACATTTAAAAGGAAGAATAATGCAGACACTATTTACAATATTATTTCTTCAATAACAAGATAGCATTTCCCACTCACCTACCCTTATATTGATGGCGGAAACAATCATTTCATATGTCGAGATAACATAATCACCCAAAATATATTTTATCGGCCATTTTGGTTTTCTGGTCCAAAAGGGTTACTTTTATTTAATTAAAACAAAAGTATTAAGATAAAGATAACAAACTGATTAGGGCGTTAAAGGTGATCTATTGTCAGCTGTCCACATTAAAATAAATTTAAAAGTGTTCTAATTGTGTTATTAGTTAAATTATATTTACACGTGTTTATTTTGTTAAAACAACACTTACTTGTGTTAGTAACGGTTTGGGACCTTTCAACTGTCATTTCATTTTCATGTTCATCAAAATAGAAAGCTGTGCAAATATACGTCCCCTGGTCTGCGATGTAAGCATCATAGACATTAATCTCTATTTTCATTGTGTCCCTGTTATTTGGTCTATTTGATACTTCACGCTGGTTCCCGCATAATGTAAAAGTCCAGTTCCTCGGAGGAGATGTTTGTGGTGGGAACTGTAGAAATATGTTTCCTACCATTGAGAAAATGCTTGTCAGACGCGACAAAATATGCAGATTAGTGAAATATCTACAATGTTGATAGTGCTCTCGTCAATACTGGTCTCGATAAGGTTATTATCAGGCATTCCACGACTAAATACTCAATGTGTAGAGCATAAGCGAAACATTTAGCTTTTCTTTAGTCCACTAAGCTTCTGCCATAATATTTTGATTCATTCAATTACGTTTAATCTCTAGCTTTATAATATGTTCCTTTTAATGTAAAGTTGTTGTCGTAGCACTTTATCCTCTTGCTAGTAATTAAAATCTTGTCGTATATTAAGCTTGTGCTGTACAGATCTTGCAAAACTCTACGCTCTAGAGAAGATCTTATTTTTCTGGGAACATTTTGCTCTAGAAAGACAGTAATTTCCTGTTATAAGCATGCACTTGATTGCAAAACAAGTTACTTACATGCAAGCAGAACTTATTTTTACCACCCCCCCCCCCCCCCCCTTAGCTTCAAATCGTATAAACCTAATCCCTTAATAGACGTCACTAACTCGACCCAGCTCTACGATTGTAAACATTTGGTGGGAACCACAGCTCACCAGACTGGTGGGGGTGGTAGCGATATGGTATGTTGTGCTTTCCTGGAGAGCGAGCGAGGAGAATTATGTATATAGATATACTAGAATCTCTAAACACAATATGCTTTGACAACTTTGAAAAAAATCTGGAAGAAAACTTTGAAAGATTTTTTTTAAAAACCAATATCGATAGGTTTAAAGATTTTCTTACCGAATTTTTGAAAGGAGGGATAAATGTCATGTATTTTGCATAAATTATTGGTGGCGCTGTCCCGTTTGTCCAGGAAATAATTAACTTTGTAACAGTGGAGACAGTTGTTGGAACACCAGCGAGTGACGCGTGACATGTCACTGTAAAAGATCCTCCGTCCTCGATCACCTTTGGGCTGACGATATATTTACTGTCGACTTGTGTACCTGTAACAGGATTTTGTAGCCTATAAAATATGTTCATGTTATATTTAATTAATAAATTAACTCGGATTTAATCTAGATGCAAAGCTTTTTTTTTTTTTCATTCATAAAAACCGTTTTAATAACAATCTTTTGTGTTATAAGACACTAAAAAGTAGAAAAGAAATTATACACTTATATTTAAATAACTATAAAGGACCTATATAGGTGCAAGGTTTATATGTATGACTACGACTATATTCAGTATGAATGTGCAGTAACTACGTGTAGATCAAGGTTAGATCCGGTTAAAATGTCACTTTTCATTTCCGGTTAAATTTAAAGTACAGATGGTGATTTTGGTTTGGGTTTAGAGAAAAAGACAACCAAGCTCCCGTTGTATTTCTCCCTAAATGGGCTATTTATCTAGTATATATATATATATATAAATATATATATATATATATATATATATATATATATATATATATATATATATATATATATATATATATATATATATATATATATATATACATTACACAACAGTAACCGTATAATAAAAAAGATATATTTATCACACACTGAAATTTAAGCCACTTCATAGACTTACATTGTACTGTATGTATCGTCACATTTCCAACAATCGTTTCCCCGTGGTATTGAGTAGCTACACAAATATACGTGTAGACATCAAACTTGTCTTCTGTTTGAAACGTCAGTTTAGACCAATAAACGTAGACACAATATTCAATATCACTTTTCATATAAGAATCTTTAATAGCCCAGTGCTTAGTATCGGGTGTAAAACTCTCAAAAGCAGAATTGCGAAATTTCCAGCCGAGACTTAATCGATCTGGACCCTGTATTATTGTATTCAAAAGTCAAAAGAAGATATCAATATCGTTTATAATTTACATTTTTTTCTATTTAAAATATTGTATAAATTTGTTATATATTATAATGAAACGTACGTTAAAACTACACGTTAGAGTAATAGTTGAACCTGCAGGATTAACTGACTCAAATGGACCCAGTCCAGCTGTATTCTTTGGTTCTAAAAGTAGACTTCCATTACTCACTGGTACTGTTTAAAGAGTAAAGAGTAGTTTATATAATTATAACACCATATTTGAAACAACGCAAAATTTTCTAGACGTTGAACTATATTTCTAGCTTATGTAGGCTACACATTTTTAAATAAGTATGATAAAATTAAGCATGTATACACATTCAACAACATATATTTTTAAACTAGGTACTTGCTCTGTAAAAAAAAATATTAAATTGGGTGTTTGAGAATATAAATGCTGACTTTAAACAGTTACTAGCTTAGATTATAAAATATATTGATTCATTTATTGTGTTGTGCGCAATCTATAAAGAGATCGAACATGAAAATTGCATTTTATGATATTAAATAATCGCCATTGAGAGAAAAATGTGGTAAACACCCAAAGATTTGTTTAATTATTTATGAGTCAAGCTACAAATATCGATGACGTTCATAATAAAGTTTGAGATTTCCATAGTTTCTTTCATGTTTCGAATGTTTTATAAGCTTAATGTAACATATATTAGCTGTTATTTTTTTATGTTTAATTATGGCGATTTCAATGTATTTAATCCGGAATTTTGTTCGAACAAAAAAAAAAATATTCGACATTTAATTTGAACTGAATTTCTTTCAATGCATACAGATCTTTATATTAAATGCATTTAAACTGAAATGCCAGTTAAAGACAAAACCTTTCTGTAACACATACAATGGTGTTACCATCAAGGGAAAACAGCCAGAGTCTGGTCGATGGCGGGTCCTGTGGGAAACCCAATTTGCCCCAAAAAAACATTAAACCTCAGTGTTATATTTCTAATCGTTTAAACAAATTACCTGTAATAATGACCGGTTCACTAACGTATAAATATATTTCGGGCTTATAAGTATCTCCGTAACCAGCTATACAATAAAAACTCCCATGATCTGAACACTGGGCGTCGTAGACCACCATTTCTATTTTCATTGTGTTCCTGTTATTTGGTCGATCAGATGTTTCATGTTGATCTCCCGAGAAATTAAATGTTATGTTTCTTGCTGTTGGATTGTTCTGTGGAAAAAGTTTTGAAAAAAAATTTAATATAAACACAGATCGGGGGAAAGTGGGTAAGTCGTATCTCGGTATAAAAAAAAAAATTTAAATCTTCGTAAAAAGTTATTAATTATTTGGAAACAGTCTTTTTGTAAACTATTCAAAAACATAATGTGTTATTATTTTTTAAAAAGCATAGAAATTAAGACAACACATTTAAAAAAGGTTCTAAAAATCCGCACTGAGATCCAAATACTGGTGAGTGTAATAACTACCAACGAGTATGAAGATAATATGTTTACAGGCATGTACACCTGTAGATCTTGAATGACATTGTTGGCAGAGCTTCTCCCAGGCATCTCTTCGGGGGGGGGGGCGAAGAGAGTCTGCCACCCCCCATACAAAATTGAAATTTATATAGAAAAATATATACTTGTAACTGTGTTCGCCCCCCCCCCCCCCCCCCGAAAATTTCAAGTGCCCCCCCCCCCCCCCCCCCGGAGAAAAAAGTCTGGAAGAAACACTGCTTGTTGGTTGCCGTATACTTAGTTCTAGATGCTTAGTAGTTGAGCAAGATATATCCTACCCTCGTTTAGATATTCTGTTATTAGTTTCGTGTACATAAAGTGAGTCGTTTTCGGGATATATCATAGAATTTAAATAGCTTCTAAGTCGATGTGATGCATCAATAACGGAATTAGGTTCAGACAACAGTAAATCCATAGCAGGGTATTTTATTTTATCAAATAAAAAACTCTATTTTGAAAGCGTGTAGTCAATGGTGTGACGACATTCTAATCGTTGAGATCAAGCTTTTTGTGACGTTGTCTGACAAAAATGAGGGGTGGAGGTAACAATCTTTTAAAAAGTGTGACATTAATTAAGGATGACCCATAATCATTTAATTTTTTATGTCCTGTCATAGCGATCTTATCAAACTTACACACGGAATAGTGAGCTGGACTAACCTTTTATGAAAACAGAATCCAAAGGTAAAAAAATAATTCCCATTTCATTAGCTTGTAAATAACCGCTTTTCCCCATAGCACCATTTATATATATATATATATATATATATATATATATATATATATATATATATATATATATATATATATATATATATAAAGTCATTAAACTTTTGGAAGCTATTGAAAATACTCCCGATAGGTTTCTGCGATAAAATAGAATATTTCGTAGGGGCGGCACCCAGATTTCCCCAGTGTCGAATATTGTTAAATGGTGAATGTTATTTTATTCAGAATACATGTCTCTATCTGTCTGTATGCATTAATTTGAACTTAGTGACGTAGCTTTTTAGTTATTAGCTTCTAAAATGTGTAGGGGTAGTCCATCAGAATGTCGAAAAAGGGGGAAAATTTTACGGCAAGTCTTTTACAACACTCGGTAATGAACGATATAATAATAAATATAAACAATAAACACTTCCTTTTCAATTAAAATTATTAGCTACTTCCTATTTCAAAGTACTTCCTATTAAATATTACGAGCTGACCCGCGGCGTAGCATACGCCACTATTTAGTTTAATTCCTATTTTTACAAGCTTTTATTTAACTCACTTCCTCGACAGTCTGTCTGTCTGTCTAGACCGTAACGCCGGAGTGAAAATTCGGAAACTTCTACTTGACCGATACGATTCACACTTGGCACGTGGGTCAAGACATGAAGACAACGCAATCTGAAATTAAATTTGACTTAATCGGATGCCTAATTAATTTTTTAAGAATTAATTAAAATTTGGACCGAATTAGTAGGCATGTCTATCCAACCACGCCACACGCGTCATCACGTTCAATAGCTGCGCCATCACGTTCAATGGCTGCGCCATCACGTTCAGTAGGCGCGCAATGGTTTTTAGTCATGTAACTCTATTGTAAATAAAACATGTAAAGTACTAAAAAAAATTCATAAAAAACGTTTTAATAACAAGCTTTTATGTACTAATGCACTAAAAAGTAGAAAATAAATTATACACTACTATTTAAATTACTATAAAGAAAAGCGTGGGTCTCTTCTCAAATATTAGTAAAGGTATACAATAGTTACTAAAGTGAACCGCGCTTTTCTTTATAGTAATGTAAATAGTAGTGTATAATTTATTTTCTACTTTTTAGTGCATTAGTACATAAAAGCTTGTTATTAAAACGTTTTTTATGAATTTTTTTAAAAGGCTTTTATTTATCTCACTTCCTCTGTCTGTCGTCAGTCTAGATCGAAACGCTGGAGTGAAAATTTGGTTACTTCTACTTGACCGATACGATTCACATTTGACACGTGGGTCAAGACGTGCAGACAATGAAATATGAAATTAAATTTGACTTAATTGGATGCCCAATTAATTTTTTATGAATTAATTAAAATTTGGACCGAATTAGTAGGCATGTCTATCCAACCACACCACACGCGTCATCACGTTCAATAGCTGCGCCATCACGTTCAATGGCTGCGCCATCACGTTCAGTAGGCGCGCAATGGTTTTTACTCATGTAACTCTATTGTAAATAAAACATGTAAAGTACTGAAAAAAATTCATTAAAAAAGTTTTAATAACAAGCTTTTATGTACTAATGCACTAAAAAGTAGAAAATAAATTATACACTACTATTTAAATTACTATAAAGAAAAGCGTGGGTCTCTTCTCAAATATTAGTAAAGGTATCCAATAGGTACTAAAGTACTAAAGTGACCCACGCTTTTCTTTATAGTAATTTAAATAGTAGTCTATAATTTATTTTCTACTTTTTAGTGCATTATTACATAAAAGCTTGTTATTAAAACGTTTTTTTAATGAATTTTTTTTCAGTAATTCATAATTATTTGATTCGACACTACCAATGTTGCGATTGAAAATTTTGCTTTAAAACACTATCAGTAGCTAGTGAAAGACGATTATCCTCACCCTCACTTTCCACACCTCTCCCCCGCCCTCCTCCCCCGAGAAAGCAGCCAATTATTCATTGTGTTGCTATAATTTAGTTTCTAATTAATTATTTTATTATTTGGTCTTTGGTACCAAAAATCGTTATTTCTAGTTTCTAGTTTATCAGTAAATAAATTGTTTATGTTCTCGAATTAGAAAATATGTTGGTACTTAATAGAAATAACGATACAGCTCAGGGTAAAAGGTAATAATACATCAAAACCCATTAAATTTTTGAATCTTGTCTACTGTCTACATTTCGGACGACCATCTTAGTTTGCATGGGGTTTGCATTGGGCAAAGTTTTATCATTGTTTTAGTTTTTGTGTTTCTAAATTTGAAAATTGCTCTGTATAATATTAAAATCTCCAAAGACATTTTTTGGTTAAAGGCCCGCATTCAATTTAAAAACAATATTTTTTCTACATAATTGCTTTGTTTTAAATTCTACACATATTCTAGATTGTCGGATCGCGTGATATGCCGACATTCAAAATATAGAAACGTAAACAATGGTTTGAATTTTAATAGTAAATAGATTTGTAGAAAACTAATCCGTTTTTTGTGTGAGGATATTCTTAATATTTTAATTATCACCGTAAATTTGTTAGGAGGAGTTAATGTGTAATTTGCATACATTATTTTTGGTATCGAATATATGTCTGATTCTATTCTCAATGCTCCAATTGTTGTATATTGAGCAGGTACGCCGGCAAGGGAAGCGTCACATGTCACTGTGAAAGATTCTCCGATCTTTAAATCATTTGGGATGACAATACCCTTGACAGCTAGAGCACCAACTGTAAAAACAAACACAATTTTATTTATAGTAAAACAAATAGAAAAACCGTATTACTGAAAAAATCATTTAAATGCAGTGAAAATCAAACTTGTTTTCTTTATTTAAAACATCGTCAAGTGAAATGTGTAAAGAATTTAACGAGCAATTGAAGATTTGAGTTATTTAAGAAAGCAATTTTTTTAAAAACTTATTTCTGACCACAGCGGGGCTTTAATCACAGTTTGTTTTTTTTTTTTTTTTTTTTTTTTTTTTTTTTTAAAACACTGCTGTTTATTTAAGGAAATATGACCTCTGGTCAGTTATTATGGGTAACACCTTTTTGTGTCCCATGAAGTAACAAAGGTTTTTGACGTGGGAAATGTTTTGTGTATTACTAAGGAGATTTTCACTCGCGGTCAGCTTTGACTCACGACGAGCAAGTAGGGAAACACCGATAGCTTTTCTATATGGCCGAGTCATTTACACTGGTCTACGGAAAACATTAGTCAGATGTACAGAGCCAAAGTAACCTTAAAATCTGGTTCAAAATAGTTATCGTTTTTCACCAGATTAATGATGTTTATATAAGGAATTCGGGCTGGTGACTTCAAAATCGAGTTCGAATCAGGGTTTGACCGTAACATACATATATATATATATATATATATATATATATATATATATATATATATATATATATATATATATATATATATATATATATATATATATATATATATATATATATATATATTGTATTAAATGCCTTAAATATTTAAAAATAATTCATACTTACTCATTTGGTTCCCTATCACGAGGAAGCAACACAGCAATATTTGTATCAACATGATAGAGACATTAGAGCGTTCTTGTTTCTTTACCAGATAAAGCTTACATGTTTCCCCAACTCGTTCGGACGGTATTGACAAAATACACAGTGTCGGGTTTCTGAATTTATTGCAAAACGTCACGCACCACTGTTCATGTACACGTTATTATTTAACATGCATGTAGCTGGCATGTATCCAGGTCTGGTGTCTAGCAAGGCATTGATTCCAAATTACAGATGGACTTTTATTCCATATTTCTAATGATCCTTGATCTCACACTTTATAAAGCTACTTATCCTAGATGAGGAAATGTCCACTACTCCAGTTTTTAGAATTTCAGGATTTCAGTCCCTGATAATTTAGGAAGGAAAGAAGTGTACTACTCTCAAAGCATTTCTAAAGCCAAGAAATTTTTTTAACAGTGTATGTCTGCATAAGCAGCTAGGAAACATATTGAAGCCTCAATATATTTTAACCGTATAGCGAAGTTGTAAGGTTCTGGAAGATAAACGAACCCATTCTTATATAGTTAATCTTGTTTCTGTTACAGTGAAAAAAAGAAATCAATTTAAAGCTTGAGAAGATATTTCGTATTCATGAACTTCAAAAATAAAGTTTGAACATATTTTTGCTACCTTTTTACAAGCTTTTATTCATCTTGCTTTCTCTGTCTGTCGTCAGTGTTATGTAACGTTATAAGGAGTGTGTATAGATCTATGTCCTGTTTGTGTAATATGTAAACGTCTCTTGAGTTTACATGTCTGGCGTCTCTCGAAGTTTTTAGATCAATGAATACAAGGCGGGGTTATTTGTTCACGCTTCAGAAAGCCTACATACAGAAAAGCCCAAAAAAATACCGCTGGCATAAAAGACGCCTCGATTTCAATTTACCCACTCAGACAGACGTTAAAATATTTTAACACGGCTGATCGACTTTAAGAGAATAAGGAGCAGACAAGCTTCGCGCAACACTTGGCATCAAAGTTTAAAACTTGTGCACGTAAGCAATTGCCTCAGTCTGCAATAGGGCTGGTAAGTAGGTCACCAACCAGTTCCACGGCTCAAAAAAAACCTGCATTAACAATAGAGCTGGTTGGTGACCTACTTACCAGCCTTATAGCTGCTAGTTTTTCAATATATTTTCTGATGTTGGAAAACTTTAAGAAAATACTGGCATTTTTACAAGCTTTTATTTAACCTGCTTCCTCTGTCGTCATGAATCAAAACTGCCGAGCAAAATTTCGAGCAATTGTAACTGATCGGTTCGTTTCCAATTTGGCTCGTGGGTCAAAACCCGGTGATTATATATCAGTTGATTTCCGTTTATCGTTAGTAAGTACAGATCTAATTAACCAAAATAATCGTCACGTTGTAAGAAATTATTTGAAGAAACACATAGTAGCACAAGATGATTTCTTCAATAAATGAGTGAAGCGTGTAGTTTTTTGCCTACTCTGAAAACATCTATTATACAATAATGACATAATTTTAAAATAAAAAAAACTGGGTTAAAAAGCAATAAATCTTGCAAAAAAATATTAAAACTGCCATCTCAAATGGTAGAAATCCCCATACCCTCAAAACTCGAACCACACTTAACTAAGTTCAACATCTACAAGAAACGCAGGATCAGGAATCACTGAGCCATTCAAGTTAACATGACACATGAAACAAATAGTCCAAAGTTCTTGACATGCATGCACTGGTCAGCCATGTCACACTAGGCCGACGTAAGGATAGAATTTAGCAATGCAGTTATTTTTAGTCAAGCATGATGTTATGCTTGGGCGAGCTTCGTTGCTTTATAATCCATATATATATATATGGCCGACCAATGCGCGCATTGGCCAATATCGCCTCCCATTGACCGGCCAAAGTCCGAAACTTTGTACGTTAAATGGTCACATGAATGTTTAGCATTATAAACAGAACACAAACAGTAACCAACCTTTTTATCACTTTCCTCATTTTTACAGTTTTTGTGCTATATATGTTGGGAGCTAAGTTATTCAGTGGTCAGTGGGACGGTGGCAACGAATAAAATCCTGTACACAGAAAAACCATTTCTGTAGTCATCGCACTCGACCTTGCTAGTAATAAACTACCATCATTGTAAGGAGTTTATTTAAATTGATAGAAGTTACAATGTTTTCAAACGTACTGATAATTACAACACAAAGATAGCAATCAGTATGACAACACATTTTATTTGCTTTTTTGTACTAATCTTGCAAACTGAAAGAAGTAAAGGAAACAGATAACAGTCTTTCTACGGAAATCAAAGACACAATTGGTAGAAAAATATAATTAATCAACAAAAGCAACTAAGGGAGTGGATTATTGTGGAAAATATTGTTTAGTATTGAAAAAAACTTATAATGTAAAGAAACTAAGGTGGTTATAAGTGTATGTTCACTTACTCACTGCCAATGTTAAACTCTTTAGGCCAGTTTAATTCACTTACACGTAATCCTTAACGCTACGAATCATCCCTAAATTTAACGGAGCTTGAACTTCACGGAACATAATTGAACCAAAACGTTACTATATAATAATTGTCTTACTTCAGCGTAATCTTTATCATTGCTTTACTATTCGCTGGGCTTTTGCTTTTTTTACTCCTTGATTACCTCACTTTTCTCAATTTGCGGGCAGACTGTTAACCTGCCAATGAGGTTTCTTCCCCTCCGTTTTAGAATGTTTCAGAAATGTGTTAGGCAAGTGTTATTAACTATATACAATGTACAATTAGTTAACACTTTTCGAGGTGTCTTTTCCAGGACCTGTTAATCTGCTAGTCCGGTTTCTAGTATCTCAAATTTTGATCGTAAGTCAAAACAAATCTCAGCTTGCTCGAAAGCTCTTATGTCGGAGCACTCGTATGTCGAGGTACCACTGTATATGTATATACATAAATTTCACTTATAGAAATCTTGTATTACTGGGTTTATTAATTCCAATTACCTTCCATGTTGTGTGGGAGAAATAAAGAGCATGGCTTCAGAAAATTGGGTTACAGTATTGTTTTGTTACAGTTTAAATACAGAATGAAATTTTTCTAATTCACAAATTTTACTTTCTTAAGTAATGGCATCATGCTATGCTGTCTATAAAGCTCAACGTTTAATTTGGAAACTATGGTAGACAAAGAAGATAATAAACAATTTTAGTTGTATAGATAGCTCTGTCATGATTGTGATAATAATAAAAAAAATGAAATGTCATTCGTTGTGTCGATTCGGTCAATGAAACTATGAATGTTTTTTTTTTATGTAGAATAAATCTACATCAAATATTTTTATAGGCCTTGTGTCTTTGACTGAATATTTTTCCAATAGTATTTTGTCTCTAATACGTCATAAAAGGAGATTTCTATTCGTTTTTTTTTTATTTAATCTACTTATTGTCGGTTTGTGAAAGTTGTTGGATTCTACTATTTATGACAAAAACGACAACTTAAAGCTTTCGAAAACTTTGAACTCATTTTCACATAAATAATGAAATTGACCGAGGCGGCAAGTTGGTGTAAAATATAAAAGACAAAAATGACACTATGCTCCTGTTTAAACGATAAAATAGACATCGTGTTTAAAACGGTCACAGGAATAACTAGCACGATAAACAAAACACACACTGTAACCAACATTTTGATCACTTTCTTATTTTTTAACGTTTTTGTTCCAGTACTGTTGGAGGATAAGCTACTCATTTTTCTAGCCATCCTGACCAGCTGTAGTATTGTCCATGACGTACAGAAGAATACTGTGGTCAGTGGGACGGTGGCAACGAATGAAATTCTGTACACAAAAAATACGATTGCAGTCGTTACTGCACTAGACCTCCCAACTAAAGAATTATCATTGTTTGTTATGAGTTTATTCACATAAAAGGGTGTGATATTGTTTTCAAACGTACCGATTACAGCAACATAAAATACAGTAAGAACGACAATACATTTCATACGCTTTGGTGTACTTAGTTTAGAAACTGACAAAGGTAGAGAAACGGCCAACAGTCTCTCGATGGAAATCAAAGCAACAATATGGTAGCTGAAAGATAATGATAAATAATAGATAAAAAAACATAAAATTTGAAAAGGGTGTATCGTGTACTTTTTCAATCAAATTTAAGTGATATGTAAAGCTGGCGTGGTGGTACTTGAGGATGTTGCTGACTGAAAAGAACAGGTCTGACACAGAAAGAGAACATAGAAGGATGTTGGTTGTCGTGTTGAGGCCGTGCCGGCACACAATGAAAGCTGTCACACAATTTCCAAATACGCCGAAACTACCGATGACGTAGAACAGAGTCATAACAGGGTAGTAAAATACGAACGGGGTCGTAGTCTGAAATATTCCGCTGTTCTCTCCCGTTTGCGTCATTGTCAAATTGAAATGTTCTTTGCTTGTTTCTTGTACATTCTTTCTTAGGAACAAAATTTCCATCTTCTTTATGTAGGCCTATATATTGTTCTTTTTACGTTTTTTTTTAAATAATAATTTTTTTTTATGTTTGCTTAGGCTTGTAATTTTCAGAAACTCTCCTGCAAAAAAATGGATATAAAAATATTGCCGGAAATTGAAGAAAATATATGTGTATGTGTGTGTTTGAGTTTGTTTGTATATGTGTGTGCGAGACTTTACTTGTCTTCCGGAGTGAAGGACAGACTCCACTAATACAATCATTCACCTTCTAAACAATGTCGAGTATTACAAAAGAAAACAGAAAACCTTTACATTACTTAACTTAGAACAAGAAGCAGAGGTTAGAAAAAGAAAAAAATATTCTCACATACGATGTACTACTTCTGCCGCATCGGCACCGTCTCTGATCAAGTTTTTTTGGAAGGTCTACCTAGTGTTGAGTGTAACAATAGACAGTTAGTAGTATAAATATATTAGAAAAAATAATTTGCCCTCGACCTACTTTCCAGTTAATCGATGTAAAATAAATAAAAGAAAAGAAAAGGAACCTCACAGGGATCTTTTGCTTTCTCTAACGAAATATGAATTTTAAATGTTTTTTATTATACGGAACAAAATAGACACAATAATTTTTTAAATTTCTATACAGAAATGTTAAATTATTTTTATTATTTTATTTGCTGAAATGTTAAGAAACTTGTGTCATAAATGTGTTTTAAACGCGAATTCAATTATTTGATGTTGTTTAAAATTGATAATAGCAGAAATAAATGATTTTGAAGTATACTTTTCAACTTAATGGCCTTTAGCTTCAAAGAGTTGAATAGTTTTATCTCCTTGGTATGTGAAAAATGGTTTTTATGTCTGCAATAAATTGTTTTCCTTTGTACCATTTCATTGTTTAAAATTTGAAATTGCTTAGAATAAAATGTAACTGATATTACTGTAAATATAAAATAAAAGAGTGTTGTAAAATTTTGTAGAACTCAACAATAAAAGCAAAGAAAAATGTGTTTTATTACCAAACGACTTCTTGGGTCCAAGGATTCAAATTGTATTTATTGTAGGAAATTAAATTTTATATTATATTTAATGTCTTACTCTGTTCATTTTTAAAACTATATTTACAATGCTTTTTGGTAGAACCAGAATATTTGGAAAATATACGGTAAATATATATATATATATATATATATATATATATATATATATATATATATATATATATATATATATATATATATATATACATATATATATATATATATATATATATATATATATATATATATATATATATATATATATATATATATATATATATATATAAATATATACACATAAATATATATATATATGGATATATGTATATGTATATATATATATATATATATATATATATATATATATATATATATATATATAATTTATGAAATCTTTTATTATAGAGTCCAATCAAACAAAAAAGTTTATTATGGAAATTCAAAATATTTTGACCAATAACACTGGATTGGTATTCTTTCCAGGGTTCATAGTACGTTTTTCGTCTGTTCAAAACTTATTTTTTTATATGAACTTTATTTTCATGATAGTGATAAGTATTTGTGGTGTACTTGGAAATGTCGTGACTTTACTTGACGTCCGGCGTCAAGGACTCACTGACTCCACTAACATTATCATCGCGTCTCTCGCTGTCACACACCTGTTGTTTTCTGTCACAGAAATTCAATGTAGTCTTTTAGTCATCTGCACACAACATTTCTACGATAAAACAGCGAGTTATAGAAATGTATTTCTTAATGTCGTCATTGTTTTAAATCGATTCGCAATCCTAGCAAGTTTTCATCAAGTGGCATTGAGCGCAGTAGAAAGATTTATCGTAGTCTGTTTGCCGTTGTGGATTTCAAGATGCATCACAGCTACACGTATCAAGATTATGATTCTTCTAGTTGCTGTCTATTCAACTGTAGCTTGTTTGTTTGAAAACAGATATACTGAAATCTACTTAAGTAAATATCTTTTCAATTTGGATAAAACGGACGAGTTAAAAAGGTTAACAACAATCTCAAGATATTTTAACCTAAATAGGTTTATAATAACCACTTCTGTTCCTTTTGGTATAATTGTTATTTGCATTATTATGATATTATTTAAACTCTTTATTTTAATCAGGAAATCTTCCAAAGATAAAACATCTTTTGTTGCAGAGAAAATGAAAAATCTGAAAGTAATTCGAATGTTTGTAACCGTCTGCGTGATTTTTGCCGTAATTCTGGTTCCCTCCAAACTTTTACAAAAATATTACATCATGTCGAGAACACTGAGCCAAGTAGATTTCATGCTTTGTGTCATAACGTCCATACTTTATCAATTGAGCGCCTCAGTTAATTTTGTCATCTTCCTCACTAAGAAGTCAAAATTTACCAGCCGTTTTCATTTTTAATATTCCATCGCATTTTTATATTAATTTGTATTTTTATTTATCTGTTATGCTTAACACAAATTCAATAAAAACATGTTTCTAATATAAATAAATGTACTTCTTAGAATTTTCTTTTGATAATGAGAGCTATTTATAGTATAAAGTATGACAATTTCAGTGTGGAGTTGCTATTTATTGTATTTCAAACGCTGGGCGTGTGGCCAAATCAAGCACAGCCGGGAAAAGAAGGGGCGGATTAACCTTCCATTTTTGGTTTTTTAAATAGTAGATTATTATTATATTTAAAAAAAAATATGTTCTCTTTTTATGTGGAGTTATTAATTTAAAAAATTATGCATGACAATATTATTTTAACAATGATGAGTAATAATATTAGTCATGTTGTTGTGTCTCATTATCGCCGCTTTATATTTACATACAATCTATACGAAAACTACATACTGTAATATTAAGTCTTGTATAGTTAGTCTGGACGTCTTACACAAATAGATCCCTAATGTAGAGACCCGATCTCTCTGATTTTCTAAGCGAAAGATTGGTTTTTGCCAGAGGTTTTATTTGTCCGCTTGTAGACATTTCTGTGTCATTATTAGATACCTCTGCTTATCATTGTAAACAGGTCTTTGTTTTCAATTAGCCCTGACACTTAAAATCGAAAGATCTGCTGGACACAGTCAGATGTTAATGAAGGTCTCTATCTTGTCTTACTGGTCGTGGGTACGACGCCATTTTTCTACAGCATACAACAAGAATCTTAAACCAGTGGTGTAGGCAGGGTGTGGGGGTAGGTGGGTTACCCCCCCCCACCCCTTGGACCCCTCTGTAAAAAAAAAGATTACTACCATAATACCACTGTTACTTATTTACATCTGTTCCTGAATCGGTATACATGTATAATTGTATAAGTTAATAAGTATGTTTAGAACAGTCACCTAAAACGGGCGCATGTTCACTCTGAGTTGGTTATTTCCCCCCACCCCCCACCTCACAACCAGAACTGGACAGGCAGTAAATGTGTAGACCGACATTAATGTCACACCAAGGTATACGCTGGTAAGATAATAGATCTAAAGTGACCGGACAGTAGTGAGTAAAGTTGAACCCTCCCCCCCCCCAACCACCCAGAACTGATCTGTTAAGTACATTTGGGAAAACGCGTAATGAGGTACCAAAGTACCATACCGCCAGAATCATAGCTTTTCAAACAGGTAAAACTCTGTGAACATTGTTTTTGCAATTATCAGTAAAGAGGTGTGGGAGCAATCTAGTGATCTAAACCATACCTTATCATTATGTTAAAAAATGATCTTTACAGAACACAAAAAGCTGTAGCTAATCAAAAAATGTATGATCTGAACTTGAAGATTAATATTTTAGTTATTTGTAGGCTTTTATTCAGATTATTCCACCTATGTAATAGAAAAGCGTGGTTTTATAACAACTTTGATTTAAAAAACTTTCATTATGCTGTTATAGTTTAGCATTTATGATGACAAAATTTTTAATTCTGATTATAGATAATATATTTTTGTCCAAACGAATAATATTAAGCTTATATATTACATACTAAAGTAATTATAAATTTGTTTTGACATTTACAATTAAATATGTAGACATATACATTTCTATCTTAAGAAAGTGCTTTTTTCCCTAGTTCGCTTGCTTTAAATTAGTATTCCAGGAATTATTATGTAATTTTTTTACAAGGATTACAAAACAGATTCTGTTGCGTTCATTGTTTTTTTATTGTATTAAGTGTATATTTTTTTAATTTTTTTTTATTTATTTTTTGTTTAGGATGATACTTTTTTTGTTTTGTCGACCTACATTATTTCTTGAGAGTACTGCTTTAAATTTATTTTAATTTAAAAATGTGAACCTTCCCAACCCCCACCCCCACCCCCCTCCCACCCCACTCCCTCTTTCCCCCCCCCCCCCCCCCCCCATGAGACGATCCTGGCTACGCCACTGTTTTACACATTTGAATTTAGAATTAATTCTATTTTGTGGTGTAGGAGAGATTGCTGTAGCTTTCTGTGTAGGTTAAATTTTGTTACTGTTATGTTGTTTGTTTTTTGCTTTTTTTTGTTGGCTGGTCCAAAGACATACACATTGTGCGGTGGTTTATAACGTATCAACTTGTAGGAAAATCATCGGCAAAATTTAAAATATCTAGATTGTATGTGAGTGTCAACTGCATACCTGTCTATGTGCTGACAAACGCTGTGGGTGTGACCCAATATAGCACGGCCGGGAAAAGAAGGGGCGGATTAAACTTTACTTTAGTTATTTAAACAGCAGTTCGTTATTATATTTTTTTAAAAATCATGTATTTTCTCCTTTTCAGTAGGTCATCACTTAGAAGCTTGTTATTAAAAAATTGTATATGAATTTTTGTTCTCAGTACTTAATACAATAAAATTCCATGTAATTACGATGAGTAGGCTATAGTATTTTATATTGAAAAAATTAATTAATTCATAAAATAATAATTAAGCTCTCAAATAAGTCAAATTGAATGTCACATTGCATTGTCATCTGATTTTGACTCTTGTGCCAATTTCCAAAGAAATTGGTGAGTTAGAAATGGTCAAAATTTCCCTCGTCAGTTTTGATCCATGACAAAGCACGACAAAAGCTAGATGGATAGACTTGCTACAGACAGGAAGCAAGTTAAATAAAAGCTTGTAAAAACAAAAACAATAACTGAGTTGTTTTATTTACTAAACTATTGCAAACCTTATCTTAATCTGTCTATCTAAATATATAAAAAGCAATGTATGTGTGTCTGTCTGTGTGTGTCTGTGTGTCTTTTATGCATTACCACACCTGTTATCACATCGCCGTGAAACTTTGGAAAGTTGTTAATGATATTCCTGGGGAGGTTTCTGCGGAAAAAAGAAATTCGAATTCGCAGGGGTGCAACCCCGGCAGGACGCGATTTGTTTTTTCTCAATATACGGTATATAAAAATAAAAGTCGATTTTGGTATGACACCATTCATCCGATAGCCATGAGACTTGGGGGAGTTTATTATACCACTCTGAGGAAGGGTTCTGTAAAAAAAATCATTTTTAATTTCGCAAGGGCGGCGCCACGGGGGGGGGTGCGATTTTTCTCTGTGTATGGTATATAAAAATAAAAGTCGATTTTGGTTTGACACCGTTAAACCGATAGGCATGAGACTTTGGGGGGTTGATTAGAATACTACCTGAAAGGGTTCGGTAAAAAATCATTTTTAATTTCGCAAGGGCGGCGTAACGGGAGGGTGCGATTTTTCTCTACATGTGGTATACAAAATAATAAAAGTAAACTGCAGTGACACTGTTCACACGATCGCCATGAAACTTTGGGAAGTTGCTAAGAGTATTTCTGCGCAGGGTTCTGCGAAAAAAAAATCAAATTCGCAGTGGTGGCGCCACGGCAGGGCACAATTTATTTTTTCTCTATATACGGTATATAAAAATAAAAGTCGATTGCGGTTTTACACCGTTCATGCGATCGCCATGAAACTTTGGGGAGTTGATTAGAACACTCCAGCGAAAGGGTTCTGTAAAAAATCATTTTTAATTTCGCAAGGGCGGCGTCACGGGAGGGTGCGATTTTTTTCGGTATTAATACTAATATTTTCGCTATCTGTTTATCTACGTATCTATCTGTCTGTGTATCTATCTGACAAGAACGCTATAGAGAAAACACAAGCAAATTAAAAACATGCATAGTTAAAGGAAAACGAAATATGACGTCACATTTAGCAGATAGTTGAAAATAGTATCAAGCCGGAGAGTGCACACAGTAATATGACGTCATTGATTCTCGAGTAAACATTGAATTAAAAAGCCAATGCTGTCTAAACTTAGGAGTGGTTTGCGTGAAGAGTTTCTTTCCTACAATTATTCGGGTAAGGGCGAAGTCCTTCCCCCGGTAGAACATCTAAGCCTTACGGCATAATTAATGTGTATAAACTTAAAAGTGTTTTGCATTTAGAGTTTCTTTCATATAATTCTTCGGGTAGTGGCTAAGCGCGACACCAGCTTTTCTTTCAGACTTTTTCCTCCGAGGAGAGGGGAACTTTAAATTTTCTATTCTAAAAAGTGTTATGCGTGCACAGTTTCTACCGTTAGTTTGTATGATCTACAAATGCGACCAGTGTTTCTTTCAGACTTTTTCATTCCCGGAGAGGGAGGGGTGTACTTGAAATTTTTCGGGGGCAGGGGTGGAATTTTCTGGGAGTGGGCGGAAACTGGAAAAAGTATATAATTATATTTCGTTGAATGGGACGGTAGACGTGCTTTGGGGTGTGGGGGCAGGGGGGGCAGGGCGGAGCCCCTGTCCCCAAGTAGAGTCGCCTGAAAGAAACTCTAAATGCGACTTGTCATGATTGAGATTAGGTGCATGGCTTAGGGGTGTGGCTACGACTGTATTTGTATCAATGCGCGGTAACTAAGTGTAGATTAAGCTTAAATCCGATTAAAATGACGATTCTTGATAAAAATCCGTTTTCAAAGTAATTTGTCGTTTCCGATTCAATTTGAGGTTAAGGTGGTGGCTTTGGTTTTGGTTTAGAAAAATAGACAGCACTATCAACCTAGCGCCCGTCGTATCTTTCTTCAACGGGCCATTTTTCTCGTATAAAAATAAAAGTCGATTGGGGTTTGACATCGTTCATCCGATAGGCATCAAACTTTGGGAGTTAATAAGAACACTTCAGGTGCGTTCTCTGTAAAAAAAAATCTTTGGGGAGTTTATGAATACTGCCGAGAAGATTTCTGTGGTGGGGGTAGGGGGATTTGATTTTGCATGGGCTGCCCCCCGGCAGGATGCGATTTGGCGCCCTGGTCTTTCTGGTGAGCGCTATGGCGACTATGTTCGGTCTAAAAAGTGTGATAGACAACGGATAGGATGGGGCGTTACAAACGCTCACTAAATTGAATCAGGCGTGTCCTCCGGCGCCCTGGTAGTGTGCGATTTGGCTGCTAACAAAAAATTTAGTTTCGACCCCTAAGGCTAAACCTGTGTCCCGATATGTATAATCCAAGCACAGGCAATGTTTACATTGAAATAACTCACGTTTAGAAAATAAGGTCACGAATCTAAGAATACAGGATTGGTAACGCATGGATGAAACCTTTCTTATATATTTCGTCGGACTTTCTTCTATTCCATCCGCAACGCGCGAGGAAGGGGTACGCTAGTCTTTTATAAAAATGTGTATTTCTTTTACAATGAAAAAAGTTAAATTCGGAAATAATTTAGATTAAAATAATATTTGGCATAATTAAGAAATCTGAAATTTTAGGGAGAGTAAGTAAAATTATTAGATACTTTTTCATTATAATGATATGTGGCGTCGTTGCCGAGACAAAAGCCTGATTGGCAACCAAGCTCAAGAATTCTTCCTCCAACACCTCTAACTCTAGACATATATCTTACCTTAATTCTAACCGGAAGAAAAAGCCCTAGCCCTAATCATAACCCTAATCCTAACCCTAAAGCTAACCCCAACCACAACCACAACCTCAATCCTAACGCTAACCCTAACCCTAACCTTAACCCTAACCTTAACCTTAACCTTAACCTTAACCTTAACCTTAACCTTAACCTTAACCTTAACCTTAACCTTAACCTTAACCTTAACCTTAACCTTAACCTTAACCTTAACCTTAACCTTAACCTTAACCTTAACCTTAACCTTAACCTTAACCTTAACCTTAACCTTAACCTTAACCTTAACCTTAACCTTAACCTTAACCTTAACCTTAACCTTAACCTTAACCTTAACCTTAACCTTAACCTTAACCTTAACCTTAACCTTAACCTTAACCTTAACCTTAACCTTAACCTTAACCTTAACCTTAACCTTAACCTTAACCTTAACCTTAACCTTAACCTTAACCTTAACCTTAACCTTAACCTTAACCTTAACCTTAACCTTAACCTTAACCTTAACCTTAACCTTAACCTTAACCTTAACCTTAACCTTAACCTTAACCTTAACCTTAACCTTAACCTTAACCTTAACCTTAACCTTAACCTTAACCTTAACCTTAACCTTAACCTTAACCTTAACCTTAACCTTAACCTTAACCTTAACCTTAACCTTAACCTTAACCTTAACCTTAACCTTAACCTTAACCTTAACCTTAACCTTAACCTTAACCTTAACCTTAACCTTAACCTTAACCTTAACCTTAACCTTAACCTTAACCTTAACCTTAACCTTAACCTTAACCTTAACCTTAACCTTAACCTTAACCTTAACCTTAACCTTAACCTTAACCTTAACCTTAACCTTAACCTTAACCTTAACCTTAACCTTAACCTTAACCTTAACCTTAACCTTAACCTTAACCTTAACCTTAACCTTAACCTTAACCTTAACCTTAACCTTAACCTTAACCTTAACCTTAACCTTAACCTTAACCTTAACCTTAACCTTAACCTTAACCTTAACCTTAACCTTAACCTTAACCTTAACCTTAACCTTAACCTTAACCTTAACCTTAACCCTAAAACTAACCCTAAACCAAACCCAAACCCTAGCCCAAGCCCAAACCCTAGCCTTAGCCCTAGCTCTAGCTCTAGCCCTAGCCCTAGCCCTAGCCCTAGCCCTAGCCCTAGCCCTAGCCCTAGCCCTAGCCCTAGCCCTAGCCCTAGCCCTAGCCCTAGCCCTAGCCCTAGCCCTAGCCCTAGCCCTAGCCCTAGCCCTAGCCCTAGCCCTAGCCCTAGCCCTAGCCCTAGCCCTAGCCCTAGCCCTAGCCCTAGCCCTAGCCCTAGCCCTAGCCCTAGCCCTAGCCCTAGCCCTAGCCCTAGCCCTAGCCCTAGCCCTAGCCCTAGCCCTAGCCCTAGCCCTAGCCCTAGCCCTAGCCCTAGCCCTAGCCCTAGCCCTAGCCCTAGCCCTAGCCCTAGCCCTAGCCCTAGCCCTAGCCCTAGCCCTAGCCCTAGCCCTAGCCCTAGCCCTAGCCCTAGCCCTAGCCCTAGCCCTAGCCCTAGCCCTAGCCCTAGCCCTAGCCCTAGCCCTAGCCCTAGCCCTAGCCCTAGCCCTAGCCCTATTAGTGTTAGTACAAAAAGGATCAACGATTGTTACTTTGTGACATTTTAGAACTCCACAAAAAGTAGGTTTTCCAAGATGGCCACCGTTCCCATGGCAACCATATTTTCAAAAGAGTCCCTGATGCTTGCAAATATTTTCCTTTAAGTACCCTAATATATACACAAATAAATCAATAAAATGGTTTAATTGAGAAGTTTTTTTTTTTGGAGCCTACCCCCTTAAGGGGATATGCTCTTTACAAAATCACCAAAATCCTGGTTTTTCGTCATGATGGGTTTCTTGCACTTTTGGACCATTTGTCCATTTTTGTATTAAGAAAATAATATACTTAATGGAAAAATACATTTTTATGAGCATATTAATTAAAAAATAATCATTTTTCTCAGTCTTACGGAACGTTTTATAATCGTCATCACATTGTTTTGGCATCATTGGAAAGGTGCATTTTTCATGTATTTGACAAACGTATTTTCAGTCATCTCGGAAACACCCAATCGGCTTTACAAATTACACAGATATGGTTTTTCGTGAGACCTTTTTGTTACCTTTTGCTGTTTTTCTCAGTTCACACTTTTTTAACACTAAAATGTCTACTACTTTTTTTATTTTTTAAACAATGCCAATCATATTTTTTCATGAAGAAATTAAACTTTTTTTAGGTAATTGTGATGGCTCTCATAGAAAAAAGTTTAAATAATATGCAAATTCTGAAACTTTTGAATATTAAAAAGGGTTCTATTTTTCAGACTTTGTAAAATTCTGACCAGTAGCTCTTTCAAAAAGTTGTCGTGACAAAAGTTTTAAAATATGATGAGATATAAGCCGATAAATTTTTATTGCTACAAATGCATAAATAAAAAAGCCTTAGCGCTTTTTAAAGTACCGAAAAACTCAAAGTGGCGCAGGTTTTTTCGGGTTTCCATGACAACCAATATTATTTTCAACCTTTATTTTCTGTTTAATACTTACTTTCATGTGCCAAACATGGTAAAAGTATTCAAAAGGTTTTAGATCTTAAATTGTAAGGAAAAAAATTAAAAACGAGGCATTTTCCTTTCAAGTTTTTGTTCCATTATTGTTGGAGGATAAGCAACTCATTTTTCTAGACATCCTAACCAGCTGTAGTATTGTCCATGACGTACAGATGAATACTGTGGTCAGTGGGACGGTGGCAACGAATGAAATTCTGTACACAAAAAAATCCACTTCACTAGTCACAACACTCGCCAGTTCTTTCAAAGAATTATCATCTTCCATGATTATTTTTTTTTATAATAATATAGAAAAACTAAGTCATTTTAGAAAAAGCAGCTAATTATTAATTTGAAATAAAATTGTGTAGCATGTACATTTACGATATAAAAATAGAACAAAAATCCAAGAAAATAGCTTATGAAAATATATGAAAATATAAAAGCATCCTACTTAAGATATTTTTAACATGAAGATTTAAACACGATTATTTTAATAATATTAATTTAGCTGGCAAATTTGGCGGCTCAAAAAGCAAACAATGTTGGGACGAACATTTTACAATGCAGCGCAGTCTTAAATTTATGTTTCACTCCAAATGAACTTATTTTTTTTATATAAATTATAGTCACACGTGAATGTAGTTGCATTAAAATAATAAATGCAGTCTAGCTAGAGAAGCTACAAACTTTTACAAATTTTAAGACTATATTAAAATATATATTTGTATAATAAACACAGATTTAAATAGTACTAGATGACCCAGTTTACCTTTGTAAAACGGTCTGCACTTCATAACACAAACCAATATCTCACTACTCTCACCCCGAAAGAGCCTCTTCTCCCCAAATATTCCTTATGCTACCGCCTTAACTCCTGCACTGTACCTGAGAGATCTACATATAACGTCCAAGCAGGAAAGTGGGGTGCCGTTATGGGGAAATCGAGCTTGAGGGGATGATCAGGTTGGTTAATTTATGAAAAATAAAATCAAATGTATATTTTTAATGCATTATTATCCATAAAAATAAGTCACTCTTTGCCTTTTTTTCACTTTAAAGTTTAGTACCTAATACTTTGAAGCTATGTATTGTCTGCAAGTAGGCTATTAGTCATATTTTTTCGTTTGCATAATTAATTGTATTTTTACATTCAAATATGTCTCCTAATTTTATCTCCGTCTTTAAAATAAAATTTGCTTTATACATCCAATTTAAAAGGAATAATATTTTCTACATAAGTACGCATTTCAAAATTTTACACATGTTGCAAATTTTCATATCTCTAGTTTCGGACAAATATATAAACTAACAAAACAATAAATAAATATACAAGCTTGTAAATATTGGTCAATTTTAGTTTTTTAAGATTATTTACAAAACGAACAAAAATTGAATGCGTTGGAAAAATTTGAACTCATTTTGACATAAATAATAAAATTGACTGACGCCGTCAGTTGATGGAGGATATAACTTAAAAGTATAAGATTAAAGTTTACTCGAAATGTTAAATCCACCAATGTACGTAATATTGTCACAGGTGAAACCAGCACGACAAACACAACACACACAGTGACCAACATTCTTATCACTTTAGTCTTTTTCAGTGCCAGTGATTTTTTAGGTTGAAATGACACGTTTTTTATCTTTTTGGACGCCAGCCTAAGTTTAATTATCGTCAACGACGTGCATAGAAATACAGTAGTAAGTGGTATCAACGCTATAAAGGTAATCCTATAAAAATCAAAAACTACTTGTAGGGTCAAAGTGTTAACCATAGATATCATAGATTCATCATTTGAAATAAATTTATTCACATAGAACACGGTTAGTTTATTATCAAACGAGTTGATGACTACAACATAAACTGTAAGTAAAACGACAAGGCATCTAACGCGGGTTGGTGTACTAAGTTTAGACACGCTCAGAGGTAAAGAAACGGCTAACAGTCTCTCTATGGAAATCAAGGCAACAATGTGGTAGCTCATCGATAAGGATAAGTTATAAATGCTGTACAAAATCGTAGGTGCAGCAGAGTCTTCTGTTTGATATTCTAGTTTAAGATAATGGTAACAGCTAGAGTGGTAGTACTTGAGGATGTTGCTGACTGAAAAGACCAGGTCTGAGAGAGAAAGAGAACATAGAAGGATGTTGGTTGTCGTGTTGAGGCCGTGCCGGCACACAATGAAAACTGTCACACAATTTCCAAACACGCCGAAACTGCCCATGACGTAGAACACAATGGCAACAGGAAAGTAAAACAGAAACGGGATCTCCTCCTGAATTAATTCGCCTGTCTCTTCTGTTGTGTTTGTTGTGATTTGTAAATCATAAGCGTTGTGGGCAAATATTCTTGGTGCCTCCATCTTGTTAGCGTATAGTGTATGAACTAAATGTTAATTATTAATCGCAGAATTTTATCTGTGTTGAAATATCATAAACAATGTAAAAAGCAGAAATATAATTTAAATATTTGCCCTAATTAAAATTGTCACATTTTAGAATGTATCTTTTTTTTTTAATTCAATTTTTAAAGATGGAAAAAATCAATTTTTAAAAAAATATTCGTTTTGAATTAATAAATATATTTCTGGTAAGGTTCAGTGAGGTAGTATTCTGGGGGAAAAAAGAATATTTAATTAATGAAAACTGTGTGGTATATAAAAGCTTTCATATTCATTCTGGCTATTTCTTGACCTTTGATTTTTGAAAAATTAAAAAGAAAACAAAAATAAAATGGATTTCAAAACTAAGGCCTCAAAGTAAATTAAAAGTGTACTGTACTTGCGGAAAATACATGTGTTGAAACTTTGTAAACAAAAATGTGTTTAAACTTAAAAGAAAAATATGTTTGCACACTGTTCAATCTCTGAGCTTTCAGACAAACTACATAGCTGTGAGACGGAATTAACAGCTTGCTTACATACACAGTAGCGGTTTTACTTTTTGGTTGTATAAGCTATTCTCCAGTAGCGGCTTGGTAATATTTTAGATAAAACGTTTGATAAAACAAGACAAAGTAAACAGTTTTTGCCTTAAAAAGCGCTGGTATAAATTAAATTAAAGAAAACTTCGATGCTGAAATGTAAACCGTCTTTTAACAAAGACCACCACAAGCAACACTTGCTATAGGCTAGATAACAAGAAACATCAATTTAATGGCTCGAATTATATGTCGTAACTTTAAAAAAATGTTCTAAGCTGTAATAAAGCTAAAAAAAACAATTGAAAAATTTTCAAACATGTTAGGCAAGTTATAACACAGAACGCTGGTTTAATAACAAAAGGTTTCAATTTTGTTATTAATTTTAATGTTATTTTATATTAGTCTTCGTCTCTTTGTCAAGAATCAACTATCTAAACCTTAAGAATGCTTTAAAATTTGAAAAAATACACTATCATTTTTTTTAATGTTTTGAAGTCATGATCTAACAGAAATGTCATAACAATAACACTTCACATTTATTTTAATATCTACTTTGATGGCATTGTCTCGATGTTTTATCTCATATCTTTGTAGGTGTAAAATGTTTAGCGTCATCCATTTATTTGTCTTTATCAGAAAATCAGAGATCTCAAAATTGTTGTATCATAGCTATACAACTTTATCTATGAACACGCATATAAACAGACATTAATGTAGAAATTAAGTTGTCATAAGAAGAAAAAAATAATTTAAAATTGTACTTTTCTAAAAATGAAATGAATTTTATAACTCGATAACATTAAATCGAGTTTGTTCTTAACTGCAGTCAACAAAGACAATTTTCAAACGCGTGGATGGTGAGTTGTAATAAAGTGAGGTCATCACTTACAGTGTGATTCATACGATTTAAACACCATTGTGATTCACACGACTAAAAGACCGTTGTGATTCATACAACTGAAATACTAATAAATGTCTTTTGGTTGAACGTCTTCTTTGTTTTCTTTAAACCAGGACACGTTTTCATCGACAGTGTTAGCAATACAGGAAATTTAACAAACAAGTAAAATTTACATTAGGTAAAACAAGGTATATATATATATATATATATATATATATATATATATATATATATATATATATATATATATATATACATATATATATATATATATATATATATATATATATATATATATATATATATATATATATATATATATATATATATATGGCCTCTACATATACATATATAGAGAGAGAGAGAGAGCGAGAGAGAGAGAGAGAGATTAATCTGTTTTAGAGATTTAGGAAATCCTTACGACGTTATAATTTGTTTATAGTTATAAATATACAGCCTACAAGTTAATACATAATTTAAGTTTTTAATTTGAAAATTAGAAAATTATCAGACTAAATATTTTTTCTGCAGGCTGCGTCGATAAGGACTACACACACTAATGGATTTTTGGGAAAATATTCTTTCTTTAGCCGAAAATGAGACCATATCTTTTAAGTTAACTGATTTAACACCGAGTTTTCTATTTACTCAGCGTTTAATTTACTATTTGAATGTCGCGTTGATGAACGTCTTGAGTGTCTTTGGAATTCTGGGAAATTTCTTTACGATAATGGAGGCGTCACGCCAAGGACTCCGTGACTCCACCAACATTATCGTAGCGTCACTGGCTGTCACACATCTATTTTTCTCTGCAGCTGGGATACAATGTAATCTACTTGTCGTCTGCGCTCAGCACTGCTACACGGTAATAGCCAGCGTGAGAATCGAATTCCTCAGCATCGTTATTGTTTTAAATCGATTTGCAATCGTGGCAAGTTTTAACCAAGTGGCTTTAATAGCTGTGGAGAGATTTATCGTTGTCTGTTTGCCGTGGGGCTGTTCTAGGTGTATCACAGCGACACGAATCAAGTTTCTGCTAGTTTTGACAATCTTTTATTCAGCATTGGCCTGTTTGCTGGAAAACAAATACATTGAAGTTTACTTCTATAAATACATTTTGAATTTGGATGTCACCATAGACTTAAAAGGGTTAAGCGCTATATCAAGTTACTTTAATCTAAACCGGTTTATTCTTACCTCATCTGTTCCTTTTGTCATCATCGTCGTTTGTACGATCATGATTTTGATGAAACATTTTATAACAATCCGAAAAATTACTAAAAAAAGAACATCGTTTGTATCGAAGAAAATGAAAGATCTGAAAGTGATGCGGATGTTCGTCACCATCTGCGTGGTCTATGTCGTCATCCTGGTTCCTGCCAAACTCCTGCAAGAGTTTTACATCCTGTCAGAGACACTGAACCAAATTGACGTCATGCTTTGTGCCATAACGTCCATAGTTTATGAACTTAATGCCTCGGTTAATTTTTTAATCTACCTCACTATGAACTCTAATTTTAGAAAACGCATTCACATTTAGTGCCACATTTAGTTTCTTTCAGGCATTTCCCTGAAGTACGTCTACCCCCTCCCTCTTACGAACAAAATAGAATTTATATACAATATTTTATATATATATATATATATATATATATATAATATATATATATATATATATATATATATATATATTGTGATGGATTGGGAATCACTGACGAGAAGCCACATTGATTGTTAACAGTAGTTTATTCACACCATGAGGAAAGAGAGAGAGGGCGGAAGTCACGAGACACTTAAATACTACATAAACATGTAAGGGACATCACTCAAGATAACAATATAAATATAATACTAATACAGAAGAGTGAGTTCCCTTGACTTCACAAGTCTCACTATATTACATATATATATATATATATATATATATATATATATATATATATATATATATATATATATATATATATATATATATATATATATATATATATATATATATATATATATGGCCTACTTTTCAATCAGTGTTCGCCCCCAGGACCCTACCCCGAATGTTGCAAGTCGTCGTCGCCCCCCCCCCCCCCCCCTGAAAAATATGCATGAAATAAACATTGTACAGCAGTTTTTGTTTTGTTTTCAAATCATTTATAGATCAACGCTAATATTGTAAACTTCGAAATTTTTAAAAAGTTGCTCTTTAATAATAATAATAAATAGTTACGGATATTGCAGACCTTGTTTACTCATAAAAACTAATAAACGCACACTAGGCTAGTCACAGTACTTAAACTTGTAATGCTATTTATTTAAATCTAAACGTGAGGGAGAAATTCAAGCAAGTATATAGTCTTCGGAGAATGAAATAATAGAAATAATAAAAAGGAAGTTATGTGTATGCCTTTTAGGGTATAAGGCCTACCTTCAGAAAAACAGCAATTAACGCCACTTAAAATCAGTGTTTCTTCCAGACTTTTTCTCCGGGGGGGGGGGGGGGGGGGGGGGGGGGGGGGGCGGTAGACTTTCTTCGGGGGGGGGGGGGGGGGGGGGGGCGGACACTGTTAAAAGTATATATTCTCTATATAAATTATATATACGAGCCGACCCGCTGTGTATCATACGCCGCTATTTAGTTGTTTTTTTTTTCTACTTTTCAGTAATTTATAATTTGTGAATTCGACAGTACCAATGCTGCCATTGAAAATATTTGCTTAAAAACACTACCCCCCCCCCCCACGTGAAAGCAGCCTCCTCTTAGTTACCTCCTCTAAGTTTAAAATCGTTTCAAACTAAATTATCTGCCCCTAATAGCCGTCACCAAACCCGTCTCTGTGATTGTAAAATGTAAACAGAGTGAACACCGCTCACCAGATCATTTGGGGTGGGGGTGGTAGTGATAGTGATAGAGAGGAAGAGAGGGGACTGCAAAGACGCGCTTGCAGCTTGTTTTCTAACTGATCCCAGAAGAGAATTATATATATACGAGCCGACCCGCGGCGTATCATACGCCGCTATTTAGTTGATTTATTTTCTACTTTTCAGTAATTCATAATTTGTGAATTCGACAGTACCAATGCTGCCACTGAAAATATTTGCTTTAAAACACTAACCCCCCTCCTTTCCCTAACCCCGACCCTACCCCCCCCCCCCCCACCCCCGTGAAAGCAGCCTCCTCTTAGTTACCTCCTGTAAGTTTAAAGTCGGTTCAAACTTAATTATCTGCCCCTAATAGCCGTCACTAAACCTGGCTGTACGGTTTGTAAACATTAACGTGACCACAGCTCAGCAGACCATGTGGGGGTGGGGTAGGGTGGTAGTGATAGTGATAGAGAGAAAGAGAGGGGACTGTAAGGAGGCGCTTGCAGCTTGTTTTCTAATGGCTCCGCAGAGGAGAATTATATATATAGATAGATAGATTTCATTTCGTTCGGGGGGGGGGGGAACGGTAAAAAAATTTCGGGGGGGGGCTAAGCCCCCCCCCCCCCGCCCCCCCCCCCCCCCCCCCCGAAGAAATGCCTGGAAGAAACTCTACTTAAAATACGTTGTGGAACCCATAGAATGGAGACCAAAAATTTTGTGTAACAGATCTTTTGAAATAAAGATGGAGGGGGTGGATTTTTATTTTGTTTAAAGCTCTAGTTTTAGAAAGTAGCCGTGTTTGTTTCTCCTCTGAGAATAAGAAGAAGTATGGCAACTAAAACTAGAATCTAGATCTTGATCTAACATAAGTTAACACAAGCTGAAATCATTTGCAATATTTTTAAGTAGAAAAAAAAAGGCATACAAACAAGAATAGATCCAGCTGTAAGTCTACAATAAAATATTTTTTTTTAAGATTGCGAAGTCGGTTTTCTATTTACAATGAACAGGGAGTAACAGTTGTATTTATAATTTTAATATTATGTAATATTATGTAATAGGATCGTATAGAAAAATTGAATATAATTTAAATCGGAAAAATATATTTGTTACTACTTTTTGCAAGTAGAAAGTATTAATTTGTCATATCTTTTACTAATGTATTAAATGAACAGTCTTAAAACAAAAACAAAAAATTAACCCTCCCATATTCCATAATGGCGACGTCCAGAGTCGTGACCCTGAAGACTAGTTACGCGACGAAATAGTAAATAAGTGTATTATCTAGTATATTAAGAAGATTCTTATTATAAAACGTCTGGAATAGTGAATCTAATAGAAACAATAAAGTACTCTAAATTACATATTTGGCACAAAAATGCGAGTTACTGTATGTCTTTGTGCTGGGATTCGGGATGTTACAGTTCGAAGATGGAAAAAAGTATGGGCGTGCCGTGGCAGATATTATGTATATCCACTCAAAGTACCACAACCTCTTTTTAAGAAAGGTATGACTATGAACATTTAACTAGATTCTAGATCTACATGTCTTGGCAACGAAGGTTATTTCTTGGCAACTAAGGTTTATTCCATAGGCCAATAATTAGGATGTTGGGAAATTGCAAAATGGTGAGGCGGTAAAGTAAACTGCGAGAAGAAAATGTATTATGTAAGACATAGATCTACCTGCATGGGTAAACAGTGAGACACAGTTTGCAAAAAAAAATGTGTTTCATGTTTTTTTGTTGCTTTTTTTACTTTCTCGTATACAGAGTATAAAGAAAGTATTGTAATCGTGCAAAAAAAAATAGAGATTTGGGAAAATGTTTATACCGGTGTCCGATAATGGAATCTTCTTTAAAAAAGGGATGTTAGGTTACTGGCAGTTAACTAAACACACTTATGGCTGGCTAATGTCAATGCTAACCCTGTTCCTAACCCCAACCCTGGTCCTACCATACTCCTAACTAACCCTAATTTCTAACCATAAAATTAGTCGAAATTACAATACTACTATCAACCCAAAACACCTATTTTATGGAAGAGTCTATAATCGGACACCGGTATCTATAATCATCCAGAGATTTTTGCAAATCTCGATGTTTTAACACCTCCCTGAGTCGGTAAAACATAAATTTTGCAATCTTGTCCATATGTCTGTGTGTGTGTATCATCATGTGTGTCTGTAAACACAATAAATTGAGTACCATTACAGTGTGTGTTGTCCTTTTTACTTTCTCGTACATACAAAGTATAGAGAAAGTCTTGTAATCGTGAAAAAAAAAAATCGAGATTTTTACAAATCTTGACGTTTTACACCTCACTGATACGGAAAAACATAATTTTGCAATCTTGTCCGTATGTCTGTGTGTGTGTAAACACAATAACTTGAGTACCATTACAGCTAGGTTGATGAAATTTTAAATATAAGTATTTTATCAAAATCGTAGATCCGTATCAACTTTTGAGCGATTTCCGATAACCAGAAGTGGTACTTTTTCTACTTTGAATTTTTCAAAAGCCTATAACTTGAGTACTATTTCAGATAGATAAATGAAATTTCACATGTTAGTAAAAGATCTATATCTCTACCTTCTGTCAAATTTTGAGTAATTTCCGTTGACCGGAAGTAGTAATTTATGCTATTTACATGTAAATTTATAAAGTACTAGTAATATTGCGCACTATTATGCACATCTTTATTTGGCATTCACTTGGTGTGCAATTCTTTTTCCATAAGATTTTATTCTATTTTAAAAAGTTTATGTATTTAAAATGGATTAAAAATCATGTCTAAATCCCGAGTTCCCATCCCCTGTTGTTTTTATAAGAATATTCGAGAAAGTTTAGGGGAGATCACTCCCGGTTTATTTTAAATCTAATCTAGTTTTGGTTTTTTATATATAGGCCCTATATAGATCTCTATATTAAACAATCTAAACATCCTATGTTGGAATGTAGGAAAAAAAGTCACAGGAAAAAAAAACACAGGAAAAAAAAAACACAGAAAAAAAGTCACAGGAAAAAAAGTCACAGGAAAAAAAGTCACAAATATATATTTGCATGATATTTGTTAATACTTTTATGTATAAGTTATTTAGAGAGTGTAAATTAACTTAGGATTCATTAAATGTAATGTAACGTGTGTAGGCTGTATACGCATATGAATTTTTATAATTCGTCTAAAAATATTTATTATGAAGTATGTAGATTGTAATTATTTTAAATTTAAGATTAGTAGCATTTAAAAGAATGCTCCTAAGTCCACGTTTTTCATCGTGTTTTTTTTTAAATACCAATATTAAATTACCGTGAAATGGTAAGTTCATATGACTTGCTGCCCTCAACTCATGGCAACAATAGTTATGTTTAGTTCAACTACCTTTACTGCCCACATTTATCACGCTCATTACATAACAAAACTTAGGATCAAAACAGAAAGCCGACAAGGTTCAAAGGCTGTCATTGACGCATAACGTCAACAACACAAAATATGCTCGGACAATGCCTACAGATGAGAGGCCGACCAGAGAATAGCCTACGCAAAATGTGCCTAAATTTCTTTTATAATTAACTTTTCTACCGCATATTTAACTAAATACGTAACAAAAGTTGAGATTGGTGTGTTAATTATCTTAGAGTATTTTTACTTACAATTGTTATAAATCATAATGCTTTTAACGTCTATAAATAATTTATGCTATCAAAAAATACAACCCACAACAATAAACATACAAAATTTTACAATTCTTAACAAATTAATAAAAATATTTCTAAAAAGAGTTTTGTGACTTTTTTTCTGTGACTTTTTTTCCGATAAAATTTTTCCACTGTGACTTTTTTTCCTAGCAAAAACTGTGATTTTTTTCCTGTGACTTTTTTTCCGTTTACCAAATAATTGACCGCCCGCTCTCGTTTTCTTGTCAGCAGGCGAAAAACCCATCTAATAGATGGGTCAGTGTGAGTTCATAAAGAGAATATAATTTTAGACTATATTTTTAAAATCTATATCTAGATATTCAATATTCTTTAAGCTTTGTTGCCCCTTCTCCCCCGCGCGAGAAAAAAAAATAAAATAACCCGCCTTTTGAGGTGTCACAGTCAATGCATATAAAAACTTTAACATAGGGCGCTATACATTTCTAGCCATCCCACTTTTACTCATTAAGTCTACACTAGCCATCGGTACCCATTTCACATGAATTATAGGCCTATATATTTTAAAATGTTGTACTTGTTTGAGAAAAATAATTTATAAAATAGTTATTGGTCAAAAAGCAATGTGCCTTACTACACGCTGAACGATATTAGTGACAAAGCAAAAAAATAACTAATTGGCTAAAAATCCGACACATTTAACATAACACAGGCACACACTGATTTAACTGATTAAGTGGCTTAAATGATTCCATTAAAAACTCGACTATTCAACTGTATTCTTCGTGTTTTTAAAATGATTTATTTTTATTAGGTTTTTATGCATATATCTAATGAAATAGTTCATTTCTTCATCAGAAAAAAAAAAAAAACCATACCATATTAAATGCACTCACTGATTAAGAGACTTAAAACATTTCGTTAAAAACCCGGCAGTTATGTTGTTTCTGCTGTTCAAAGGCAGTTATGTTGTTTCTGTCTTTTAAAATAAAAATGTATTATGGGAATAGATTCTAGAGTAGATTATAGTCTAAATCTAGATCTTAGTGTCTACGTCTAGCTTTTCCGTATATCTAGTCTAGATCTAGAATCTCTAGATCTAGAATCCAATTAGATAAAGTAAATTTTATAAGTTTAGGCCAAGAAAATTGTATTATATACATTTCATAGCGTGCATAGATCTAAATCAAATTTGAATGAAATAGTTTATTTCTTTATATTCTAAAATCGGAAGATGATGCCATGCGTTTTGCGTAAACATTTGGCGAGTGACATGGTTGTTTTATGCGTTCTTTAACTATAAACACTTTTCCTGTTGCATAATTAAAACTGTTTTCCAATATTTGAATATGCCTTTTTTTTTATTTTTCTTTTTTAAATAAAATGTTGGTTATACATTTAAAACATCTACCATATTATTTTTAACAAAAATCCGCATCAATTGATGATGTGATATCCGGCGAAAATATTTTGCGGACAGAGAGAGAGAAGTGTGCACATGGGCTTTTATATATTAGGATTGGACAAGACACTGCGCGACCTTGATTTTTCAAGGGAAAAAAAGTATACCCGCATGCTGCACAGTCATTTAAGGTCAATACCTCGATGAATTATTTTTCGCTCGGTTTCAAGGAGTATACAGCCCTCCGCCTCTTCTCCACCACATTTAAAAAAAAAAATTACTAATGTGGTTGAAGTCAAAAGTGTAACGCTTGATTCAAGAATGGGAGTGGGTGGTATTGAAACAATGCAGCTGTTTCTTTAATAGTAAAAATAAATTATGTGTAATCTCATTACTTAATTAGTGGTAAAGAAGGCACTAAGAGCCACACTTTTTAGCACCTGTACATTTTTAAAGATTTTTACTAATCCAAATATTTTCTAATATTGAAATTAATGCCAAATTATTCTAACACTTCTTACACAATATAAAAATAATAATAAAGGCTATTAAATTTACGTTAAATTAGTTAAATTTAGCATTTATAGCCATACCCCCAAAATCAGCATTTGGGGTAAATGTAGCCCGGCCATGGGGCATTAAGTATTATCTCCTAGTTTAGACTTACTCCACAATAAAATAATTTGTAACCCCAAAATAGTTAATGCTGTGTGTGCTCACATTAAATGATACCAGCTATCACTAGGCCTCGTTGGACCCAGTCCGCAATTGATACAATTGCAGGTCTACATAGAGCCTACAGTCTAGTAGTTTACAGTAGGCACAGAAGTATACCTAGTGTGTAGCTGTCCAGAGTTACGATTCTTGGATGTAAAAAGGGAAGGCACTAGCTAATCTACCTTTATGCTTTCCCCTGAAATAACATGACGATGAGAAATGTTGAGGGGTGAGCATTGGTACTGATTATCCTTTTGTTCTCCTTGCTGGACCCTGAGGGCCATAAATTATATAACATGCCACCCCAGATTAGCTGAGATCTAAGTACTACAAAGATGAAGTTTTATGGTGAGCTAGGTACATGTGGGGGCTGGGTATCATGGAGGTAAGAAATTGTGAGGGGGGAGCAGTGATATTAATGTGTCTGATCACTTCCCTGCTGGACCATGAAGGTCATAAATTACATAACATACCACCCCAGATTGGCTGAGATCTTAGATTAGTTGTCCCTAATACTTACAAAGAGATTAGAAGTTTTATGGTTGGTTAGAAACAGGTGAGGGTTGAGTCTGATGTATTGCCCCTTAGGGGTAATAAGTATGTGTACCATTTTAAAATTACTTGGCTAACATCAGATGTCTGTATTTTTGCTTTTTAGAAGGTTAGAATTAGAATTGTATTTCTATCATTTAGACACAAGTCTAACAGTTAACTATTCCAGTACCAGTATCATATTCAGTGATCTAATAAATGAAAAACTTTCACAGAGGGCAACAAGAGCCACATAACAGTATCTGTTATAACTTTTCTGAATATGCAAGCCAGTGGACAAAATTAATTTCTTCATGTAGATTTAGTTATCTAAATAAAACCATTCTGATATTGATCAGTCAAGTTTTACTATGATAATGATAAAAACTTTATAGCATAGTAAAACCGGACAAATGCTGGCAATTTTGTTTTGGCATCAACAATCACTGTATAAAAAAAATTCACTAAAATAAAATTATTCTAGCCATAGTTATAAAAATTGTGTTAAAATGTACAGCAACCAATACATTAGTAAGAGAACAAAGAATGGTGTTGAAAAATTCATTTTGTTTTTTACAAAGTGCAGTTTCCTAATTTATGTCTACTTGGAAAGAAAGTTCACAAAATGGTTTTATGGAGATGAGAAATTTTAGGGAAAGAGCAATGGGATTAAATCCTGTCTGGTCTTCTTCCTGCTAGACCAAGTGGGTCATAAATTACATAAAATTAATCCTCTGCTTCTCTGTTATCAAAGAACAGCAGTGGTTGTTACCTCAGAAGTAGATTAGTAGTTTTATTGGGGGTTTTGTTAGGGTGGGGTGCTGATTCGGTCCTAATACCACACGGCTCTTAGTGCCCTGCTTTACACTGTAATAATTAGTTTTGAATTTACAGTGTTTGGTTTACAAGGCCTACTGATTCAAACTTACAGTTACATTTGGCCTATCTAGATAGTAATCTATACTATACTAATTTAGGTATATAGATCTAGGCCTGTTTTTATTTATTTTAAAAGTATAAAACCTCAAAGTCTAAACTAATAAGCTTACTGGTATAAATTAAGTCAAAAGGCACAGGCCAAGAATCTATTTTATTAAACTTAAACACAAAGATCTTCTCTAGATTGATTAGAATTAGATTTTAAAGTAGTTAGACTAGTCAGGTAGAAATGATTCAAAATGTCCTTTCGGACCCAATCAATAGTCGTAACCATGGAAAACTATTCATTTCTGTAAATCCACTACTTTAAGATTCGGATTGGTCTTTACTATAAGCTGGTTACACCTGTATGTACTGAGACCTACCACTACTTTAAGATTCGGATTGGTCTTTACTATAAGCTAGTTACACCTGTATTTACTGAGATCTGCCACTACTTTAAGATTCGGATTGGTCTTTACTATAAGCTAGTTACACCTGTATTTACTGAGACCTGCCACTACTTTAAGATTAGGATTGGTCTTTACTATAAGCTAGTTACACCTGTATTTACTGAGACCTGCCACTACTTTAAGATTAGGATTGGTCTTTACTATAAGCTAGTTACACCTGTATGTACTGAGACCTGCCACTACTTTAAGATTAGGATTGGTCTTTACTATAAGCTAGTTACACCTGTATTTACTGAGACCTGCCACTACTTTAAGATTAGGATTGGTCTTTACTATAAGCTAGTTACACCTGTATTTACTGAGATCTGCCACTACTTTAAGATTAGGATTGGTCTTTACTATAAGCTAGTTACACCTGTATGTACTGAGACCTGCCACTACTTTAAGATTAGGATTGGTCTTTACTATAAGCTAGTTACACTTGTATTTACTGAGACCTGCCACTACTTTAAGATTCGGATTGGTCTTTACTATAAGCTAGTTACACCTGTATTTACTGAGACCTGCCACTACTTTAAGATTAGGATTGGTCTTTACTATAAGCTAGTTACACCTGTATGTACTGAGACCTGCCACTACTTTAAGATTAGGATTGGTCTTTACTATAAGCTAGTTACACCTGTATTTACTGAGACCTGCCACTACTTTAAGATTCGGATTGGTCTTTACTATAAGCTAGTTACACCTGTATTTACTGAGACCTGCCACTACTTTAAGATTAGGATTGGTCTTTACTATAAGCTAGTTACACCTGTATGTACTGAGACCTGCCACTACTTTAAGATTAGGATTGGTCTTTACTATAAGCTAGTTACACCTGCATGTACTGAGACCTGCCACTACTTTAAGATTAGGATTGGTCTTTACTATAAGCTAGTTACACCTGTATGTACTGAGACCTGCCACTACTTTAAGATTAGGATTGGTCTTTACTATAAGCTAGTTACACCTGTATGTACTGAGACCTGCCACTACTTTAAGATTAGGATTGGTCTTTACTATAAGCTAGTTACACCTGTATGTACTGAGACCTGCCACTACTTTAAGATTAGGATTGGTCTTTACTATAAGCTAGTTACACCTGTATGTACTGAGACCTGCCACTACTTTAAGATTAGGATTGGTCTTTACTATAAGCTAGTTACACCTGTATTTACTGAGATCTGCCACTACTTTAAGATTAGGATTGGTCTTTACTATAAGCTAGTTACACCTGTATGTACTGAGACATGCCACTACTTTAAGATTAGGATTAGTCTTTACTATAAGCTAGTTACACCTGTATGTACTGAGACCTGCCACTGCTTTAAGATTAGGATTGGTCTTTACTATAAGCTAGTTACACCTGTATGTACTGAGACCTGCCACTACTTTAAGATTAGGATTGGTCTTTACTATAAGCTAGTTACACCTGTATGTACTGAGACATGCCACTACTTTAAGATTAGGATTGGTCTTTACTATAAGCTAGTTACACCTGTATGTACTGAGACCTGCCACTACTTTAAGATTAGGATTGGTCTTTACTATAAGCTAGTTACACCTGTATGTACTGAGACCTGCCACTACTTTAAGATTAGGATTGGTCTTTACTATAAGCTAGTTACACCTGTATGCACTGAGACCTGCCACTACTTTAAGATTAGGATTGGTCTTTACTATAAGCTAGTTACACCTGTATATACTGAGACCTGCCACTACTTTAAGATTAGGATTGGTCTTTACTATAAGCTAGTTACACCTGTATGTACTGAGACCTGCCACTACTTTAAGATTAGGATTGGTCTTTACTATAAGCTAGTTACACCTGTATGTACTGAGACCTGCCACTACTTTAAGATTAGGATTGGTCTTTACTATAAGCTAGTTACACCTGTATGTACTGAGACCTGCCACTACTTTAAGATTAGGATTGGTCTTTACTATAAGCTAGTTACACCTGTATGTACTGAGACCTGCCACTACTTTAAGATTAGGATTGGTCTTTACTATAAGCTAGTTACACCTGTATGTACTGAGACCTGCCACTACTTTAATTAGGATTGGTCTTTACTATAAGCTAGTTACACCTGTATGTACTGAGATCTGCCACTACTTTAAGATTAGGATTGGTCTTTACTATAAGCTAGTTACACCTGTATGTACTGAGACCTGCCACTACTTTAATTAGGATTGGTCTTTACTATAAGCTAGTTACACCTGTATGTACTGAGACCTGCCACTACTTTAAGATTAGGATTGGTATTTACTATAAGCTAGTTACACCTGTATTTACTGAGACCTGCCACTACTTTAAGATTAGGATTGGTCTTTACTATAAGCTAGTTACACCTGTATTTACTGAGACCTGCCACTACTTTAAGATTAGGATTGGTCTTTACTATAAGCTAGTTACACCTGTATGTACTGAGACCTGCCACTACTTTAAGATTATGATTGGTCTTTACTATAAGCTAGTTACACCTGTATTTAGTGAGACCTGCCACTACTTTAAGATTAGGATTGGTATTTACTATAAGCTAGTTACACCTGTATTTACTGAGACCTGCCACTCCTTTAAGATTAGGATTGGTCTTTACTATAATCTAGTTACACCTGTATGTACTGAGACCTGCCACTACTTTAAGATTAGGATTGGTCTTTACTATAAGCTAGTTACACCTGTATGTACTGAGACCTGCCACTACTTTAAGATTAGGATTGGTCTTTACTATAAGCTAGTTACACCTGTATGTACTGAGATCTGCCACTACTTTAAGATTAGGATTGGTCTTTACTATAAGCTAGTTACACCTGTATGTACTGAGACCTGCCACTACTTTAAGATTAGGATTGGTCTTTACTATAAGCTAGTTACACCTGTATGTACTGAGACCTGCCACTACTTTAAGATTAGGATTGGTCTTTACTATAAGCTAGTTACACCTGTATGTACTGAGACCTGCCACTACTTTAAGATTAGGATTGGTCTTTACTATAAGCTAGTTACACCTGTATTTACTAAGACCTGCCACTACTTTAAGATTAGGATTGGTCTTTACTATAAGCTAGTTACACCTGTATGTACTGAGATCTGCCACTACTTTAAGATTAGGATTGGTCTTTACTATAAGCTAGTTACACCTGTATGTACTGAGACCTGCCACTACTTTAAGATTAGGATTGGTCTTTACTATAAGCTAGTTACACCTGTATGTACTGAGACCTGCCACTACTTTAAGATTAGGATTGGTCTTTACTATAAGCTAGTTACACCTGTATGTACTGAGACCTGCCACTACTTTAAGATTAGGATTGGTCTTTACTATAAGCTAGTTACACCTGTATGTACTGAGACCTGCCACTACTTTAATTAGGATTGGTCTTTACTATAAGCTAGTTACACCTGTATGTACTGAGACCTGCCACTACTTTAAGATTAGGATTGGTCTTTACTATAAGCTAGTTACACCTGTATGTACTGAGACATGCCACTACTTTAAGATTAGGATTGGTCTTTACTATAAGCTAGTTACACCTGTATGTACTGAGACATGCCACTACTTTAAGATTAGGATTGGTCTTTACTATAAGCTAGTTACACCTGTATGTACTGAGACCTGCCACTACTTTAAGATTAGGATTGGTCTTTACTATAAGCTAGTTACACCTGTATTTACTGAGACATGGGCACACACTTTACATTAATCTTTTCATTTTGTATACAAACAGGTATTAAAGTTGTTGATGTAGGACAAACAGAAATACCAAAACCAAAGTGGGTACCACCAGTTCCTGATGACCCCAGGTTTGCAGAAGTAGTTCCTCATGAGAAACGGCTTGACTGGAAAACAGAGCCAGCATTCGCACATCATGATAATGTTCGCCTGTTTGAAGGTAAGGGTAGATCTAATAAAGACTGCATGATAATGTCCCCTTGTTAGAAAGTTTACAAAATAGCTACCCTTGTTTTCACATATAGGTAATAACCATCAAAACTACAAGGTCATAAAGAGTATTTTTTAGATTTCTCTTTTGTCTTCAATTTATTTATTTTAGTCTTTTAAACATCTAAGCCTTGTTAAAAAAATCATATTGGTAGACAGGTTTTTTTTTACTGATTTTGATTATATTTTGCAAATCCTTTCTAGGGATCAAGCAAGCCTGCCTTATTGCTAAAGCCCAACACTTTGAGGGATTTCCTCCTGCAGTTGAAGGATTAATTGGTGCTTTGGATATTGAGGATAAGGTAAGTATTGACTTAATAGGAACAAAACTTTTTCTATCTTATTCAATTGCTGTTCTGTGTTCTGAAAGCAAAGAAGTAAAATTATTTACCATACATGTAAGCATTATTGATTACGGGTATGTCAATTTTAGGACCTCCTGCTGCAAAGATATATCATGCAGTCTCGAGTTTGGAATACTGATGAGGACAGGTTGCCAAAACCTTTTGACCCACGCAAACCTCGCTGGCATTGGACTGCTCAATATGGCATCACTAGCTTAAAGTCATCGTAGGTGTATTTAAATCTAGTTGGGAGTTTATTTGTGATGTCTATTTTTTGGATTTGATTTTAATGTAGCATTAAATTATTAAGTTTGTAATTTAACAATATCTGATAATAAAATGTAGGTTTCCATGGGGAGGGGGGGGAGCTAATTGTTGGTATGTGATCTTAGGGAGTATCATTACCTAAAACTTCAAATAACTTGTTTCAATACAAAGCCTGTTTATGGCTTATGCCTTTATTGCACTTGAAACAATATAAATATTTATAATGATGATCTCAGACAACGACTTAATGATAATAATACTTTACAATAACTACAATAACATGAGACTAGGATCCTACGATAACTGAACAATAAATGACTCTTCTAACCTTTCCCTGCCTAATATAGCCCCCTAATCGTAAAGTCGTTACTCCATTGCTTGTATTTTTCCCTCCCAGTGGTTACTATGCTACAGAAGTTATTAACTTAACATTTCACACAAGACACAATACAGAAAGAGACTCTACTCTAAACCTACACTTAATGTTTCTACCACAATCGATTTTTAATAGCCTATCTAATGCATTCAAAACGGAGTAGTTTTATATAAAGGACAATAATTTTAAGTGGATATATTAGTTTTTTTTTTAAATTTAATTCCTCCAAACCTCCCCTGGGACCAGAACATTTCTTTTCACACACCCCCCTCCAGCACTTGTAATACATTTCCTATTTCTGTTTGATTTAAGCTTTTGAATTTTTTTTTCAGGCAGATACTATTAAGGAATTTCCTTCGTCTTTGTCAGCTAGAAACATTTCACTTAAAGTCTTGTCAAAGGACACAAATAGCTGATCTTCCTCTTTATTCATATATAAATTACAAAGGTATGTTTATTAATTTGTGAAAACAGTTTCTGATTTGCTATTTTCTGTCAAGATAATTCAGTTATCATTATTGTAATCATGCAAAAAATCGAAATCGGGGTTTTGTTGTAACAAATCTCAACGTTTTAGATCTCCCTTAGTCTGGAAAACATAGTTTTGCTAAGTCTGTGTGTGGATGTGTGTCTGTTAACAAGATAACTTGAGTACCGTTACAGCTAGGTTGATGAAATTTCATATACAAGTATTATATCAAATTTGTAGTTCCGTATCAACTTTTCAGTGACTTCCTGTAACAGGAGTAGAACTTATTCTACTTTTGGTTTTTTTAAAAGCCTATAACTTGAGTACTTTTTCAGTTAGATAGACAAAATTTTACATATAAGTTAAAGATCTAATTCTCTGCCTTCTTTCAAATTTTGAGTAATTTCTGTTTACCGAAAGTAGTACTTTACAGTATTTCTGATTTCTCTCAAAAAACGCAAATGAATTTATAAAGTACTAATATTCCGCACTATTATACACACATTGTTTGCTGTTCACTTGAGGCGCAATTCTTTTTTCTATGAGATTCTAATCTATTTTAAAAAGTTTAAATAATTAAAAATTGATTGAAAAGCATGTCTATATCTCTAGTTGCCATCCCCAGTAGTGTTATATAAGTATATTTGAGAAAGTTTAGGGGAGATCACTCAAGCTTTATTTAAAATCTTATAACTAGAATTTTTTATGCTACACACAATGCCACCCTTCAGGACATTTATTAATTGCATGTTCCATCTTCAGCAAACTCATAGTGGTTAAAGTTCTGGAATTAGTGATGCAGGAACATTCGTCTTGATGTATTGAAAACATGTTCCATCTTCAGGCAAACCCATAGTGATAAGAAAAGTTCTGTATTTGTCTTGATGTATTAAAAACATGTTCCATCTTCAGGCAAACCCATAGTGATGAATGAAGTTCTGGATTTGTCTTGATGTATTGAAAACATGTTCCATCTTCAGGCAAGCCCATAGTGATGAATGAAGTTCTGGATTTGTCTTGATGTATTGAAAACATGTTCCATCTTCAGGCAAACCCATAGTGATGAATGAAGTTCTGGATTTGGTCTTGACCTCACCTTCCCCCCTGCCACTCTTTGCGGACAAGTCTGCCGTTGCTGAGAGTGTTGGGCACAAGATCCCAGACATGTGGCCAGTGTTCCCCACTGTAGACTTCCTGCAGACCAACAACTACACGCTCAGCAACAATTTAGGTGAGTCCCTACTGTAGACTTCCTGCAGACCAACAACTACACGCTCAGCAACAATTTAGGTGAGTCCCTACTGTAGACTTCCTGCAGACCAACAACTACACGCTCAGCAACAATTTAGGTGAGTCCCTACTGTAGACTTCCTGCAGACCAACAACTACACGCTCAGCAACAATTTAGGTGAGTCCTTACTGTAGACTTCCTGCAGACCAACAACTACACGCTCAGCAACAATTTAGGTGAGGTCACTCTACGTTGCTGGTACTACAGCAGGGCTATTTTTTGCTGGGATTTTCTTAGTATCACTTTTTTAATTGTAACACATGATCAATTAGTTGCTGATTTTTTTTCATGTATCACTTCCTTAATTGTAACATCTAATTAATTAGTTGCTGGTTTTTTCAAATATCACTACTTTAATTGTAACACCTGATCAATTAGTTGCTGATTTCAGGCATATCTTCATACTGTGCCCTCGAAGCACTTGCTCTTTAAATTTTAAAAAAAATTTGAAATTGAATTATAGGACTTACTCTTTAGATTTAAAAAAATTGAATTATAGGATTTACTCTTAAGATTTAAAAAAAAACGAAATTGAATTATAGGATTTACTGTTTAAATTTTTAAAATTGAAAATTGAATTATTGGATTTACTGTTAAGATTTTTATAAAAATTTGAAATAGAATTATAGGATTTACTGTAAAGATTTTTATAAAAATTTGAAATTAAATTATAGGATTTACTGTTAAGATTTTTTTTTTTAATTTTTAATTTATGATTTACTGTTTAAATTTTTTTGAAATTGAATAATAGGATTTGTCGAGGAGAACCCTCTTCTAACTCCCCATACGATCATACAAATTCCAAGAAAAACCAACTGGGAACAGAAACACTACCAGGCATCTCAGATCATGTCTAGCCTGATGTACACAGCCGCACTGGCCAGGAGGAAATATGGGGTAGGCCAAATTTAAATTACTTGTGCTACAATTTTTCTTCTTGTAAAACTATTACTAATGTTTATTATTATAGTTGAATCCTTATTTTGGACAGCTGTATAAAATAGAAAGATTAGCCTTTATATTCAGAATCTGGATTTTTTTATGTTAATAAAACTTTCATTTTCTTAAACTTTTTGATAACAAAGTCATAGTGATTCTTTTAAGGTAGTGATTAAAATTTCCCTCAAAGCTTTTGTTAGAAAAAATAACTTGATCTACCTCCTAGGGTAATAGTTTATATCTCTTGTGTTTTTATTTTTATCTATCTGGCTATGATCTCTAGATCGGCCTGGTGAACTTATTAGGGGAATGAAATTCACAGCAACAAAGGGACATAGTTCAAGCTGTCTTAATTTTTGTCCTGATTCTAGTGTCCCCTTACTTGCTTGCCAACTTAAGTTACATAACCGATACTAGAATCTGAAAATGTATTTTACAGTCTATTCAATTTGTTTTATGAAACTTATGTATATCTTTGTGTCAATAGTATGAAAGTTAATAGCTAGTTAATAATAGCAAATTGTCTTTAAGTTTTAATCTGTTAATAACTTAATCTTGTTTATATGAATAGACATTGTGCTTCCGCTTCTTAAAAATATAACAGCTCTGTTTTAATTTAAAGGCTGATTTTAGAATCTTACTTTGGGCTATTAATGTTTACTTAAGATCAGCAGAATGGGGTTGTATTTATATGTCTAACTGATCTCAGTCCTTGGTGGATGCCTAGTGCTAAACTTGATGTGACTATGATTTACCTGAGTGTTTGGTGGATGCCTAGCGCTAAAGTTGATGCGACTATGATTTACCTGATTGTTTGATGATTTACCTGAGTGTTTGATTTACCTGAGTGATGATTTACCTGAGTGTTTGATGATTTACCTGAGTGATGATTTACCTGAGTGTTTGATGATTTACCTGAGTGTTTGAAGATTTACCTGATTGTGTGATGATTTACCTGAGTGTTTGATGATTTACTTGAGTGTTTGATGATTTACCTGAGTGTTTGAAGATTTACCTGATTGTTTGATGATTTACCTGAGTGTTTTTTTAATGATTTACCTGAGTGTTTGATGATTTGCCTGAGTGTTTGATGATTTACCTGAGTGTTTGATGATTTACCTGAGTGTATGATGATTTACCTGAGTGTTTGATGATTTACCTGAGTGTTTGATGATTTACCTGCGTGTGTGATGATTTACCTGAGTGTTTGATGATTTACCTGAGTGTTTGATGATTTACCTGAGTGTTTGATGATTTACCTGAGTGTTTGATGATTTGCCTGAGTGTTTGATGATTTACCTGAGTGTTTGATGATTTACCTGAGTGTTTGATGATTTACCTGAGTGTTTGATGATTACCTGAGTGTTTGATGACTTACCTGAGTGATGATTTACCTGAGTGATGACTTACCTGAGTGTTTGATGATTTACATGAGTGATGATTTACCTGAGTGTTTGATGATTTACCTGAGTGTTTGATGATTTACCTGTGTGTTTGATGATTTACCTGAGTGTTTGATGACTTACCTGAGTGATGATTTACCTGAGTGTTTGATGACTTACCTGAGTGATGATTTACCTGAGTGTTTGACCATTTACCTGCCTGTTTGATAATTTACCTGAGTGTTTGATGATTTACCTGAGTGTTTGATGATTTACCTGAGTGTTTGACCATTTACCCACCTGTTTGATGATTTACCTGAGTGTTTGACCATTTACTCACCTGTTTGATGATTTACCTGAGTGTTTGATGATTTACCTGAGTGTTTGACCATTTACCCACCTGTTTGATGATTTACCTGAGTGTTTGACCATTTACCCACCTGTTTGATGATTTACCTGAGTGTTTGACCATTTACCCACCTGTTTGATAATTTACCTGAGTGTTTGACCATTTACCCACCTGTTTGATGATTTACCTGAGTGTTTGACCATTTACTCACCTGTGTATCTGGCAGGAGGATGTAAAGATATTACCTGAGCCCATCACCATCCAGCATGTGGCCATACAAGACAGCTGGCTCCTCTATACTTTCTTCCAGGTGAGTTTTTCATTTCCACCTTGTGTGGACGTTAACATAACATTTGCGGCCTGACCATTTAACATGTGCAGCAGTCCACATCAATTGTGTCACTGTCGCTCTTGCCGCCTCTTTATGTTATTTATACCTTCTCTCTTCTCAGAATAGTTAAACTGTAAACTTAGTTTCTCTATTAAATTTGTAATAACTCCATAAGATTAGCTTTATTTGTATAACATTTGTAATAACCCTGTAAGTTTAGCTTTATTTGTATAACAATTGTTATTAACTCCATAAGTTTAGCTTTTTTTTTATCACTCATCACATGAGTTAGAATCTCTGTCATGTGAAGTAAATATTTACTAAAGTAAACAAATGAGATATGTGAATTATAATTTCTCTCTCCAGATTTTGTGATCATGAATGGATTTATCTCTCAAGTAGAATTCATTCGATTTTGATTCTCACCATTAAAGAATGTATCTCTCCTGTAGAATTCGTTAGACTTTGATTCTGATCATGAATGGATTTCTCTCTCCAGTTGAACACACTGGACTTTGACTCTGATGATGGCATCAAGAACTTAGTCTGGACGGCACCACAAGCTGACCTCTTCAAGATACTGAGAAGACAGCCTTGGATGCCAAGGATAATGAGGAAGGACAGATACATAGACTACAACCCCACTGCGTTTGATCAGTTCCTGGCGGTTTACATGAGTGGGGGGTCCAAGGATGCAGTCAAGGAGAAGTTGGAAGCTGTGTGATCTACATTAAAATTTTACGTTTTTGTCAATTTTTCAATAAATACATGTTTTTAATTCCTAAAAACTTGTTACATTTTGTTGAGGAAAGTTAAACCGAATCATTTTTAAAGGACAGTCTATTTTAATAATTGAGATAGTGCTTAGATTCACACTACTCCCCGGGGTGTATTTTTCTACCACAGTGACCCCTAAATGGGTAATTGAACTGACCCCAGTCACTTAAACTCAAAGACATTATGTCACTGCAGCCTTCGTGTATTTAATAAATGTTTTCATTTGCTATTTTTGCAGTCACTTAGCTTTCCTTAACATTTTATAGACAACAGTTAAATCTGTAAAGCCATTGTTTATAATTATGCAAGTCAAAAAACTACTTTAATTGACTGCAGCTTGAACTAGAAGACAGCATTTATTTTTCAAACAGTTCAAATACAAAGAGTTATGTCCCATCTTGTATTATTTAAAAATTGAAGGACAGAGTAATAAAATGCAAACTGTTGAAAATGGTATAAAAACGATGAACTTTGTAAAGATTTAAAATAGTGATGTTTTACAAAAGTAGTAAAAGTTACTGCACAGATTTTTGAACATGGAATTTTTTGGAACGAATGATCAAGAATAAGAGATCCTCTTCTTGAGATAAACTTAATTTTTACATCTGAATTATTTTTTCTTCTGAGGAGCTAGACAGAATGTTTAAAAGCATGATCTAATTTAGGGTAGGTGAAGTAGAGTACTTTAATGCCCAAATTATTTCCTTTTGTCTGAATGTTGTCAATATGAGCTTCCCCTTTTAAAGATGTTGAGGCTATAAGAAGTATAGAATCCAACATTGTGGTAGTGTTTAGATATAGTGTGGCCCAGTCGACCTACCTATAACAGGAGGACTTTCTGATTTCTATCAGACGATAATCAGTCCTGTAAACTACTCGTCTTCCTTTCACACTTTCCTATGGTTGCACGTTCATGTGTTAGCACATTTCTGTACTTTGAACCCAGTAGTGGTTATTACTTGTGTGGATTTTCATTTCTAAATACGAATTTGAAACTGCAAAAATGCAATTAAGCACGGGGGGGGGGGGGGGTTATGAATCAGCTGATTTTCCTTTACGCCTACTGCAAGCATTTTTTTTTATTATTTTTTAAAATCAAAATCTATCATTTAAATAGAACGAACTTGCATAACGTCTTCTAGATATAAAAAAAAAAAAACCTGAGGTTTTAAAGAAGCAATTCAAAAATTCTGACGATTGTTACGTTCTTAGACTGGTAGAGAAAAAAAAAATTGCAAGACAACAAAAAAAAAAAAAAAAGTACAATCTCTACTTTGACGTCAAGCCGAGGTTTGTCCTATGGTAATTACCGCGTCATCAGACGTTCTACATCAATCTCAAGCCTAGTGTGACGCACTTGGTGACGTCAAACCCGCATTGACGCGATGCTTAAAAAAAAGTTATTTAAGAAAAAAAACTCGCCCCCTTGCAATGATGCCAAAAAAAAAAGATAGCCATGACGCACAGGCATTGACTCGTAACATCTCGAGACAAAGAGAAGCGAAATGTTCAAATAGAACCAGGAATTTGGTTCCAAAGGACAAGTATTCTTAGTATTCCAAATAAAAAAATAAATAAAAAAAACATCGTTAAAGGAATTTAAAATGTTTTGGCCTAAACTAGCAACAGCATATCTGGCAACTTCTGGTACTGTCCAGCTAAATTAATAAAAAGAAAACCGGTTCATTAATGATGTAACGTGTCAACAGAGTAGGGGTTCATCGAGTTTGTCGCCGCCGACACAAAAAGGGGATTTTTTTAAATATTTCATCACGCACGTTATAACAATGGTCATTTAAAGTTTAGGTGGGGTTTGATCTATAGATGTAGTGTCTAATCATACCAGAGGCGTAGCGACGGGGGGGGGGGGGGGGGGGAGGAGGGAGACATGTGTTCCCGCGCCAACCCTAAGGGCGCCAAAATGGGTTGAAAAAAATTAAAAGCTCATTTTAGCTGCAGTTTTGAATTAAAAATATAAAAAAAAATATATGGAGGGGGGGGGCGCCTAATTGAAAGTTTGTCCCCGGGAGGGGTCGCTACACGTCTGAATTATACTCATCCGAAGTGGGGAGGGACGGTCAAAAAAGGGAAGGGAGTGTTAGAACGACTGATGCTATTTAAGATGCACCCCCCTCCCCCATCCCGGTCCAAGTAATGCAAATAGAAAATTTGTCCATCCCCTCGACCGAAAATTTTCAGTGTATCCCCTCTCCCTCCCGGAGAAAAATGTCTGATGGAAACTCCGTAAATAGGCCTGAATCCTAAAAATACGGTTAGGTGTGACAGTCTATAGGACCCTGGATAATGGTTTCTTTCAGACATCTATCTTTATCAACTTCCGAAGGGGCTCGCTTAAACATTTCTGTGAAGCGGACATATCATTTTGTATATAAGGGTTACTTCGTCTGGAAGGGGGGGGGGGGGTGAGAGATGCTTTGAAGAAAGTTTTTATTTATGTCACGTCACATTGTGACAGACGGGCCCACTTATCACACCACGCCTATAGACTTTGCTGAGGGGGGGGGGGGTCAGATGCCCCGGGGCTAGAAACTAAACGATGGGGCGCTGAATTATTGAGAAGCTGATAGCGTTACAGAAAGAAAATTAAGTCTATAAACCAATAAGTCAAGAGCTAGACATTTCACCATAGCAATTATCTGATGCCCACCACAGCCGGCATATAACATCAATTATCTGATGCCCACCACGGCATATAACAGCAATTATCTGATGCCCACCACAGCATATATAACAGCAATTATCTGATGCCCACCACGGCATATAACAGCAATTATCTGATGCCCACCACAGCCGGCATATAACATCAATTATCTGATGCCCACCACGGCATATAACAGCAATTATCTGATGCCCACCACAGCCGGCATATAACATCAATTATCTGATGCCCACCACGGCATATAACATCAATTATCTGATGCCCACCACGGCATATAACAGCAATTATCTGATGCCCACCACAGCTTATAACAGAAATTATATGATGCCCACCACAACATATAACATCAATTATATGATGTCCACCACAGCATATAACAGCAATTATCTGATGCCCACCACGGCATATAACAGCAATTATATGATGCCCACCACAGCATATAACAGCAATTATCTGATGCCCACCACAGCATATAACAGCAATTATATGATGTCCACTACAACCAGCATATAACAGCAATTATCTGAAGCCCACCACAGCATATAACAGAAATTATATGATGCCCACCACGGCATGTAACAGCAATTATCTGATGCCCACCACGGCATGTAACAGCAATTATCTGATGCCCACCACGGCATATAACAGCAATTATTCCCACCACGGCATATAACAGCAATTATCTGATGCCCACCACAGCATATAACATCAATTATCTGATGCCCACCACAGCCAGCATACAACAGATAACTGTTTAATGACAACACAACATACAGCAGATATCACTTATCTGATGCCAACTGCAGAATATAAAAGCAATTAGCTTATGCCCACCAGACTGTGATTGAACAGATAGCAATTATCTGATGCCCACCACACTCAATGAACAGATAACGATTATCTGATGCCCGCCGCAGCATATAATAATGCAATGACGTCAAGAGCGCGATCACGTGATCTGGTAACATGGCAACATGGGAAGCCTAGAGTTCTCCGCGCGGCGATAAAAATAGACACGTTTCCTCCTGTCCTCCTGTCATCTCTCTGCTTCAACGTGGGAGGATTGGGGACAGCTGGTCCAGTCAATACCATATGGCCACTGACCATATATATATATATATATATATAAAGTCATATATATAATTATAAATATAGTCCTATAAAAACACTTTATATATTGATAGGTCTATATAGGCATATATATATATATATATATATATATATATATATATATATATATATATATATATATATATATATATATATATATATATATATACAGAGGCGTATCGAGGGGGGGGGCAGGGGTGCGGATCGCACCGGGTGAAACCATTTAGGGGCACACCAAGGCAAAAAATAGCAAAATATATACAGGAAAAATAATTAAATAAATAGTGTCCGCCCCCTCTAGACCAGATAAAATGATCGCAGGTGTTAGGCATTCCCCTTAGGTATATAGAGCAGAGTTTCTTTCAGGCATCTCTTCAGGGGGGGGGGGGAAGCCACCCCCCCCCCTCCCCCCGAAGAAAGTCTACCGCCCCCCCCCCCCCCCGAAAATTTCAAGTTCCCCCCCCCCCCCCCCGGAGAAAAAAGGCTGGAAGAAACACTGATTCAGAGTGATTTCCTATCATGTCCGTCTAAATATATTTATCAATGGATTAATTGAATAGTTAGAACTGCCCAAAAATTAAATGTAGAAGCATACGGAATATTCAATACAAATATTCTATCCACGCTGATGAAGACCGAGTACATAAACAGTTGAGTGTAAGAAGGAATGACACACTACCTTGCGTGTTATACTCTAGTTAATTGATTTCTTATTATACATATATTGGGGAACCTGGACATGAGATAATATTATGTTAACGTTACTATATTTATTGTCGATTGTTACAGAGGCTGTTATTGTATTATGGTCTAAACTGCAATCAGTGTTTCTTCCAGACTTTTTTCTCCGGGGGGGCACTTGAAATTTTCGGGGGGGGCGGTAGACTTTCTTCGGGGGGGGGCGGACACGGATAAAAGTATATATTTTCTATATAAATTATATAAATTTCATTTCGTTCGGGGGGGCGGTAAAAATTTTTCGGGGGGGCTTCGCCCCCCCGAAGAGATGCCTGGAAGAAACTCTGACTGCAATGTTGAAAATTCAAAACGTTTCTTCCATAATAGACGTCACACTTCTATGGGGGTGGGGGGAGGGGGGTTGGACTTTTATAAATATGTTTGAATGTATGTCACATTTCTGCAATTTATCATTTGATCGTTTAAACTGAATTTAGAAGTTATAAAAACCGTTGTTACTTCTATTAAAAATTAAATAATATACCAAGGTTCAATTAATATTTTATAATGAAATGGCTGCTTTTATAGCTGCTTTATGGGGGAGGGGGGGGGGGAGAGAGAGGGGGGAGAGAGACCGAAGACTTTTTGCGATGGTAAGGATAAGGGAGGGTAGGGGTGGAGGTGAACTATGTGTGTGTGGCGGGGGGGGGGGAGATGTCGTTTATGGACGACTCCCACAGATTATCCTTAGAATAAACAAGTGGAGAGACAGAATTTCCGGTTTCTGAAAGGTGTAATGGTTCATAGGAGGAAGGAGGGGGGGGGGGGGGTAAATGTGGCAGGGTGAGGGTGGGGAAATGGGTTTTCTCCCTTTAGGTTTTATCGAAACATCGAAGCTTTTTCAAGATTGTGGGACGATTGGGACGGGGAAGGGGAGGGAGGAGGCACTCGACGAGGTAGGCACCCATTTTGGTGACGTCAACACAGACGCCCGAGTACAAATTGACCAATCAGAAAACGGCTGGCAGATGAAACAGAGGACAACTTGCGTCATTTGAGGTAAATCGAATTCGAACTTTAACCTTCAAGCAGTTTTTTTTTTGTATTGATTGCTGTTTTCGAATTCTTTCTGTTCGGTCAAATGACGGGAGCTCTTGATAGAAAGAAAGTATAAACGAGAAATGACTTGCTGGCAAAGATACATTTCATTAGGCCTAATCAAGTGCAGATCTGTGGGTGGGGGTGGGTGGGGGTGGGTTTCTTCTACTTTAGGCTGTGGTAAAAAACGCCGTAGGGCAAACTGCAATACAGTAACGAATAGATTTCTAAAAGTATGTATAGCTGTGTTGGTAAGGTTGAGGCTAGTTTTAGGGTTGGTTTAGGGTTGGTTGGACGAATTGATCGCATTCTCTCTACATTGACCTAAACCACATCATCAAGTCTAGGATCGACAAGGCCTCTTTTCGAACTAAACAGAAAATATAAAGTCCCAGAGGGGGGGGGGGGGCGGGCGGGGGGTACATATGTCCCCGGGCGCCGACCCCAGGGGGCGCAAAATAGGTTAAAAAAATAGTTTTGCATTTTAAGTATAAAAAATATATGGGGGGGGGGCAAATTGAAAATTTGTCCCCGGGCGCCGGGAAGGATTGCTACGCTTCTGTAAAGTCCACTGCCCCTCCTCACAAACATTTCAAGTGCCCTCCCCTCACTCGAGAAAAATGTCTGAAAGAAACACTGAATCTAGCCCCCACTATAGCTATCGAGCAGCAAGGTTAAATAATCTGTTAACTATGTGAGAACGCGACATTTATAAGAGCCGAAGGTAGCGAGTTCACCGAAATACTTCAGCGGTAGGCTATAGACCTACAGCATCGTAACATATAATCTAAATAAAGGCAGATCTGCCCCCCCCCCCCCCTCAAGGATGACATAACACCTCAGCCTACCCTCCCCCGCACACACACATCAGAGGCGCCCGGGAACAAACCTACAATTTGGCGCCCCCCCCCCCCCCACACCTCATATATTTTTATATTTATATATAAAAACTGCAGCTAAAATTAGCTTTTAATTTTTTTTTTTCAAACCCATTTTGGCTTGCACTAGGGTCGGCGCCCGGGGACATATATACCCCCAGCCCCCTCCCTCGCTACGCCTCTGACACACACACACACACACACACATACGCGGACTCAAAAATGCAATTTGTTTTTTACATTGATTTCTTTCGAAATAAAAAAAATTCTGTGCACTGCAACAATAAGTGCATTAATTTCTTTTACTATTTACAAAAACATCCTTTTAAAAAACGCGAAATATAAGCTAAAATTCAGTTTCTAACATCGCTTTTCTAAAACGCAAAAAGTTATGCTGTCACGCTTTCTGAACCCCTCTCCCTCCCCCTACGAATGTGACGTCATTTATGGACGACCTTTAATAAATATCGAAAAGCTCTAAAAATAATATTTTGACAAAAGCCTACCAAATAATAGGGAGAGAGAAAGGGGATTCTCTCCCCTATACCAAAGCAGAACGTATTTAGCTAATTATACCAAATTAGTGATTTTTATTCATGGAATGTTCGTACCAACAATTCAGGCATGTAGTGACTTCAGCTCGATATGACGTCACAAGTTAAATGTTTGACGAGCCCCGAGTGGCGTGACGTCACTCGCACAATAAATAGACGTTAATGTGGGACACCATTTTTTTTCTTCTCCTAAAAAAAAAACAACCCGTACAAGCCTTTGATATCACGCAAGTCATGTGATATGGCGCATTAAATGGGAGCGCGTGTGAATGATGTCACGCGTTCCCCCTCGGTGGGGTGGGGGGAGGGGGGAAGGGAGAGGAAGAGACTGAAGGCATGTGATGTGTTTGATAAAAAAAAATCACAAATGAGCTTTTCACATTAATGTTACTTATATATTAGGGACATATGTTTACATACACTCTCACATTAATATATACATGCCTGTATATATATATATATATATGTATATATATATATATTATATATATATATATATATATATATATATATATATATATGTATATATATTATGTATATATATATATATATATATATATATATATATATATATATATATATATACAAATTTACAAAGGCCTACATGCGTGTATAGATATAGGCCTACAAATATATCTAAATGCATACACACAAACATGACATATAAACGTGCCAGAAAATGGAGTTACATTGAATATTATGATCTAGAGATTTTTTTTACTAAATCTGACCTTCACCTTCACCTAGTTAGATGACCTGTCGCCTATCATCTACGTCGATCAACGTTCGAGCACTCTTGTTTTATCTTATCAACTCGTCGCTCGCTCATCGTATTAAAAAAAATAACTAATAAAACATTAACATTCGTGCGTTCGATCAGCTCCAAAACTCCTCCCCCCCCCCCCCCCTCACCGCCCCGCCTCCCTCCTATCTCCAGCCTGACCTAAACGCGTTTATCGTCCTGACTATGACGTCAAACGACTTTTTTTTTCTCTCCCAGCCTGCCTCATCAACCCCCCCTCCCCCCTGTTTTCATGTGCCCTCACTGAACGTGGGCAGACGTCGCTTGATCAAGCACCCGATACAGACCCGACACATCGAACCCCCCGTGCAAGCGAAATCAAAACAAAATTTGTTTCGCGTTTAGTTTTCCCCGTTCCACTTTTCATGTAATTTGACCTAATTTCCCTTTCTTTTCTTCACCGAGGCAGTAATTACTCTGATCCAACCGATAAACAATTCTCGATGCTCTTTGCATGGGCGGATCCGAATTCGTTTTTTTTTTGTTTGGGTGATTGAAAATAGAATCGATTTCCTAATGTGTCGATTTAGGGAGTCCTTATATGGCAGCAGTTTCACAATAACACGTATTTCAATTAGTTATCTCCCTTTTATAGGTTTGGCTAGTGACTTAATTAAGGATGATTTTTTGTATACTGTTCAAAGGCTGAATATTTTAACGATACGAGGGATGATTTTTTGTTTTGTTTTTGCTAGGCTGTTTTGTTGATTGGCTCGATACAACTGTCATGAGCCAGTTTATCTGTCCGTCCGTCCGTCCGTCCGTCCGTCCGTCCGTCCATCCGTCCGTCCGTCCGTCCCTCCCTCCCTCCCTCCCTCCCTCCCTCCCTCCCTCCCTCCCTCCCTCCCTCCCTCCCTCCCTCCCTCCCTCCCTCCCTCCCTCCCTCCCTCCCTCCATCCATCCATCCATCCATCCATCCATCCATCCATCCATCCATCCATCCATCCATCCATCCATCCATCCATCCATCATCCATTCATCCATCCATCCATCCATCCTTCCATCCATCCATCCATCCATCCATCCATCCATCCATCCATCCATCCATCCATCCATCCATCCATCCATCCATCCATCCATCCATCCATCCATCCATCCATCCATCCATCCATCCAACCCTCTATCCATCCATCCATCCATCCATCCACCACTCCATCACTCCATCACTCCATCACTCCTTCAAATTGTCGATTGTCTCTAACGAGAAGGGGGTGGGGATAGTGGAGTGGAGAGAGACGTGTTTGTAAACAACTCCACACCCCATCCCACACCCCATCCCACACCCCACCCTCTCTATCTTGTGTTTTTACCTCCAGACATGCTCCGTATTGGTCACGAATAAGCGAACAAATCACTGTTTCATTTCAAAAACCTTGTTTCATTGGTATTCTAGCATTGCCTTTATCTAAAATTAAACAATGGAAAATAGTTTGCATTAAAAAAATACAAATCACTTTTGTTGTAAATGGTTTAAGTTTTGTGGATCAGAAAAAAAAAATTACACAATCTTTAAGATAAGTTAGGATTTTGCTCACTGTGGCAAGATTCAATAATTCAAGAACCGTAATCTTTGTTTTAAAATATTACACTATTGTTCTTTTCTAGTTACTTCCCTTACCTGACTCTTTTCAGTGATAGTAGTTTGAAAGTTTTAAAGAACTGTAAATATTCATAACTACTGCTTGTTGCTGGGGTACATTTGTCGTTCAGTAATTATTATTTAGTAATATTTAATCAATAAATAATTTATTTTAAAAAAAAACACTAACTATATAGAACGAAAAAGAGGATCTTAATAAATGCTCACAATGATCTGTCTAATATTTCTTTAATCTCGAAACATTAAAGGGCACGTACAGATTCAGTTTATAATTTAAACTATTTATTTTTAAGATTTGCTCATCAAGGGAACAGTACTATTTCACTAATAGCAATCCCCAGTTGACTAGACTGGACAGTGGCCATTCTTTGCCCTGCATGATTACACTTGATTATTTCAGAATCTCAATATCGATTTTAAAAAATTATACTGAGTTGGTATATTGTCATAAGCGGATCTAGATTGTTAGTTTGAGTGTGTGTCGGTGTGGGGGCGGGTGATTTATAAGTAGACCTATATGTGTGGGGGGAAGGCAGAGGCGTAGCGAGGGGGGGGGGGGCGGGGGGTGCGGACCGCACCGGGGGACACCATTTAAGGGGTTGACACCAAGGCAAAAAATAGCAAAATATATAGAGAAAAACTTGAGGGGGGGGGGGTGCAAATCGAAAGTTTGAGGGGGGGGGGGAGGGGGGGTGCAAATCGAAAACTTGAAAGTTTGCCCCCGGGAAGGGTCGCTACGCCTCTGGGGGGTGACACCATTAAGTGCCGCACTGGGTGACACCCGACCTCGCTACGCCACTGGTGGCTGGTGATTTATAAGTAGGCCTATGTGTGAGGGGAAGGGGATAGATCTTCAAAGTCCCTTCTCCGTCCATAGCTGTACAGACATCCACTAAGAAACGTCAAGAACACGGGGATGCTTAAATTCCAGTTGAAAGAGGCTGCCAACTCAACCCTCCCCACACCGTCAAAAAAAAACAAACTACTTCTCATTAGCAATGACGTATTTTTTTGTTTTTATGAAATTCAAAACAAATTTAAAACCAATTATTGGTTATCATTATCTTTTCCAAAATGTAGTATTTTTCTATTTTATTTTAATTATCATAGATCCAAATCTATAAGTTCAGAGTCGGAGTTTTTACGTACAACAGAAACACAATCACCCTCTCAAAGCCAACACAACTATTATCACACAGCGAATGGAAAAACCTCTCTTTTCCTGGAATTCCCGATAGATTGCCCCAGAAATCTGTGTGGATCTGCACCAAAACCCACCCGCGCGCAGGTGTTTTCTGGCAGAAGTCCCTAACATTTCAACCCGAATCGCAACCGCGGAAACTAATAATAGACGTCTAATTTTTTTGTCTTTTCTATTTTTTACACCTATTTATGCGTCTTTTACCGTTCTTTCCAAGTTTTTTTTGTGGTTATATATTTACCTGGTAAACTTTTTTTTTCATTGTTGAAATATTTTGTGGTAATGCGTGAACGTCAATCAACCATGGAGGTCGGGGTGAGTTATGGTGAGACGGGACGCACGTGAAATTGGTTTACACTAGATTGACGCCTGGGTGATAAAAGGTGTTGAGGATGTTGTCCTAGTGTCTAGGATAAGGTGGGTGTCTAGGATAAGGGTGGGTGTCAAGGATAAGGCCGGTGGCTAGGATAAGGTCGGTGGCTAGGATAAGGTCGGTGGCTAGGATAAGGTCGGTGGCTAGGATAAGGTCGGTGTCTAGGATAAGACCGGTGTCTAGGATAAGGTCGGTGTCTAGGATAAGGATGGGTGTCTAGGATAAGGGTGGGTGTCTAGGATAAGGCCGGTGTCTAGGATAAGGTCGGTATCTAGGATAAGGTCGTGTGTTTAGGATAAGGCCAGTGTCTAGAAATTACCGGTTTCTAGGATAAGGGTGGTGTCTAGGATAAGGGTGGGTGGCTAGGATAAGGGTGGTGTCTAGGATAAGGCCGGTGTCTAGGATAAGGTCGGTGTCTAGGATAATGGTGGTGTCTAGGATAAGGCCGGTGTCTAGCATAAGGTCGGTGTCTAGGATAAGGCTGGTGTTTAGGATAAGGTCGGTGTATAGGATAAGGTCGGTGTATAGGATAAGGCCGGTGTCTAGGATAAGGTAGTGTGTCTAGGATAAGGGTGGGTGTATAGGATAAGGTCGGTGTCTAGGATAAGGCCGGTGTCTAGGATAAGGTCGGTGTCTAGGATTAGGTCGGTGTATAGGATAAGGTCGGTGTCTAGGATAGGGCAATGTGTCTAGGATAAGGCAGTGTGTCTAGGATAAGGCTGGTGTCTAGGATAGGGCAATGTGTCTAGGATAAGGCAGTGTGTCTAGGATAAGGCTGGTGTCTAGGATAGGGCAATGTGTCTAGGATAAGGCCGGTGTTTAGGATAAGGTCGGTGTCTAGGATAAGGGTGGGTGTCTAGGATAAGGCTGGTGTTTAGGATAAGGTCGGTGTCTAGGATAAGGCCGGTGTCTAGGATAAGGCCGGTGTCTAGGATAAGGGTGGGTGTCAAGGATAAGGGTCGGTGTCTAGGATAAGGGTGGGTGTCTAGGATAAGGCCGGTGTCTAGGATAAGGCCGGTGTCTAGGATAAGGCCGGTGTCTAGGATAAGGTCGGTATCTAGGATAAGGCCGGTGTCTAGGATAAGGGTGGGTGTCTAGGATAAGGTCGGTGTCTAGGATAAGGGTGGGTGTCTAGGATAAGGGTGGGTGTCTAGGATAAGGCTGGTGTCTAGGATAAGGTCGGTGTCTAGGATAAGGCCGGTGTCTAGGATAAGGGTGGGTGTCAAGGATAAGGGTCGGTGTCTAGGATAAGGCTGGTGTCTAAGATAAACCCTGTGACTAGGATAAGGGTGGGTGTCTAGGATAAGGGTGATGTCTAGGATAAGGCTGGCGCTCATGGCTAATACTTGCTGCTGAGTATTTTGCATAATGTCTTTGACTTAACATGCCTTAAGAAAATACCTAGTAATTATGACGACAAAATGGGCCAAGGACAGTAGGCGTACCTGGAACCATCTATAACATGAAGTGCCAATAATAATACCTGAGTTTAGGACAGTACCTGGAGCCAACTATAATATGTGCCAGTAATTATACTGTGTGCAGATGACAAATAACATTTTAAGGAGACCCCCCCCCCCCCCCCATCCGACGGCATTTTCTCAAAAAAAAAAAACCTTCTCACAGAATAATAAACTTCAGTTCGAGAAAAAAATACCACTTTTGAAAATCATTTTGCTTTTACATTTAACTTAAAAAAAGTATAGTTAATACCGCGTCTTAATTTTATTTTACTGCATCTACCTAGCTCACCAGTTACATTAAGATACAGCTATTTTTATTAATTATTGTAAGCGACTAGTACGTCTCCCAGTTACTGTAAGAACCTACTAAATCTACCAGTTACTGTAAGAACCTACTAAATCTACCAGTTACTGTAAGAACCTACTAAATCTACCAGTTGCTGTAAGAACCTACTAAATCTACCAGTTACTGTAAGAACCTACTAAATCTACCAGTTACTGTAAGAACCTACTAAATCTACCAGTTACTGTAAGAACCTACTAAATCTACCAGTTCCTGTAAGAACCTACTAAATCTACCAGTTGCTGTAAGAACCTACTAAATCTACCAGTTACTGTAAGAACCTACTAAATCTACCAGTTACTGTAAGAACCTACTAAATCTACCAGTTACTGTAAGAACCTACTAAATCTACCAGTTACTGTAAGAACCTACTAAATCTACCAGTTCCTGTAAGAACCTACTAAATCTACCAGTTACTGTAAGAACCTACTAAATCTACCAGTTACTGTAAGAACCTACTAAATCTACCAGTTACTGTAAGAACCTACAAAATCTACCAGTTACTGTAAGAACCTACTAAATCTACCAGTTCCTGTAAGAACCTACTAAATCTACCAGTTACTGTAAGAACCTACTAAATCTACCAGTTCCTGTAAGAACCTACTAAATCTACCAGTTACTGTAAGAACCTACTAAATCTACCAGTTACTGTAAGAACCTACTAAATCTACCAGTTACTGTAAGAACCTACTAAATCTACCAGTTACTGTAAGAACCTACTAAATCTACCAGTTCCTGTAAGAACCTACTAAATCTACCAGTTACTGTAAGAACCTACTAAATCTACCAGTTACTGTAAGAACCTACTAAATCTACCAGTTACTGTAAGAACCTACTAAATCTACCAGTTACTGTAAGAACCTACTACGACTAACAGTTACTGTAAGAACCTACTAAATCTACCAGTTACTGTAAGAACCTACTAAATCTACCAGTTACTGTAAGAACCTACTAAATCTACCAGTTCCTGTAAGAACCTACTAAATCTACCAGTTACTGTAAGAACCTACTACGACTAACAGTTACTGTAAGAACCTACTAAATCTACCAGTTACTGTAAGAACCTACTAAATCTACCAGTTACTGTAAGAACCTACTAAATCTACCAGTTCCTGTAAGAACCTACTAAATCTACCAGTTACTGTAAGAACCTACTACGACTAACAGTTACTGTAAGAACCTACTAAATCTACCAGTTACTGTAAGAACCTACTAAATCTACCAGTTACTGTAAGAACCTACTAAATCTACCAGTTACTGTAAGAACCTACTAAATCTACCAGTTACTGTAAGAACCTACTACGTGTACCAGTTACTGTAAGAACCTACTAAATCTACCAGTTACTGTAAGAACCTACTACGTCTACCAGTTACTGTAAGAACCTACTAAATCTACCAGTTACTGTAAGAACCTACTACGACTAACAGTTACTGTAAGAACCTACTAAATCTACCAGTTACTGTAAGAACCTACTAAATCTACCAGTTACTGTAAGAACCTACTAAATCTACCAGTTACTGTAAGAACCTACTACGACTAACAGTTACGGTAAGAACCTACTAAATCTACCAGTTACTGTAAGAACCAGCTACGTCTACCACTCTCCATTCTCACCCCCCCCCCCCCCCCAGGGCAGTCCACCAAACCCCGTCTAATATTTCGGGCATCGAACGCTCACCTTGACTCGCCATTATGCACGTGCATCGCGCGTCGAACCATCAGGTAAGAAAACAAAGTGCTCGCCTTGTCTATTTACGTTTCCTGTCGACTGTAAATACACAACGTTCGTTTAGCCCATCTTCCGACCCTGGGGGGAGGGGGGTGGGGGTAATTGGGTGGGTGGATACAGGGGGGGGGTGTAAATACACAAATACACAACATTCGTTTAGCCCATCTTCCGACCCTGGGGGAGGGGGTGGGGGTAATTGGGTGGGTGGATACAGGGGGGGGGGTGTAAATACACAACATTCGTTCAGCCCATCTTCCGACCCTGGGGGGAGGGGGTGGGGGTAATTGGGTGGGTGGATACAGGGGGGGGGGTGTAAATACACAAATACACAACATTCGTTTAGCCCATCTTCCGACCCTGGGGGGAGGGGGTGGGGGTAATTGGGTGGGTGGATACAGGGGGGGGATGTAAATACACAGCATTTGCTCAGACCATCTTCCGACCCTGGGGGGAGGGGTGGGGGGGATTGGGTGGGTGGATACAGGGGGGGTGTAAATACACAAATACACAACATTCGCTCAGCCCATCTTCCGACCCTTGGGAGGGGGTGGGGGTAATTGGGTGAGTGGATACAGGGGGGGGGGGGGTGTATATACACAACATTCGCCCAGCCCATCTTCCGACCCTTGGGAGGGGTGGAGCTAATTGGATGGGTGGATAAAATGGGATGGGTGGATAAAATAGGATGGGTGACCTAGATTCGACAACCACAGCTTTGGTATCCATCTTTCGAGGTGGGGTTGGGGGGTAGGTGAAGGGGTAAATAAGCTTGAGGCTGGTGTCAGGGTGTGGTGCAGATAATGATAGATTCTAATCGTCAACTAATAGAATGAAAACCCCTTCCAATTATTATTAAAAGTTGAAGAAAAGAAGCATTTAACATTAACAACCACAGAAGCTGCTAACTGCAAACAAACAAAGAATATTTAACATTTAACAGTGCGAGACTGCGAGAACGGGCCAGCATTTTACCTACACATAATAACTTTATCATCAAACAAGCATAGAAAAACCAGTGGCGTTGACAGGTTTGTGTCAGTGGAGGGTGTCAGATTTTCTTTATTAACACACACACATGGGTATATATATATATATATATATATATATATATATATATATATATATATATATATATATATATATATATATATATATATGTATATGTGTATAGCCTATATGAGCCTATATATACTGTGAGGGGGTTATAACACCCCATCTATTCAACACCCCCCCCCCCTATTGAAAGACCTCTACTGTTAAGGTAGGAAATAAGAGGAGAGTAGTCGCCCTAATAAATAAGCATAAAAAGCGGGGGAGAGGGGGGGAGGACCAAATTGTCTAAAGTGGGGTGGGTGGGGTTTTTAACGTTATACTACTGAAGGCTAGAGTCCAATTAAACTGTAATATAATGTTAGTTATGTAAAATTGGGTTGATGGTGTAGGTTTTAAAAATATCATGTTATATTTATGCACGCAACCCCATTCTTGTAAACTGACGACTCACGATACTGAAATATAGCTACGCAAGTAATATATTACTATCTTTAAAGGCTATGCTGACTTGGCTATTTATTTCTGTTATAGCGACTAGCTACAGCCAGCCCACGATTTCGATTTGTTGCGAGGATATTTGTCACTCTGACACGACACAGCATCATAAAGTGCATCAGTTCGTAGCCTAGATTTCCATTAGGAGCATTCTTTTTATGCATAGTATTTCGACATCGTCCTGGTTTTTTTTTTTTAAATGTGACTATTTCTTTAAAAATCAATTTTTGTCTGCGGCAATTAGAATGTAACTGAAGATTGGGTGGGCCTATATTGCATGCAATCTGAAATTATTTTTTGGTGTGTTAAAATATGATTTTGTAGATCCACGCACACAATAGCAATTCTACATGTATCTAAATTCTAGATCTACTAAATTATTTGTCAAGATCTGTAGTCAAATAGGCATATATGTCTCTAAACGCGAAATTTTTACTTAAGGATGCTAAAGGCTTTTAAAATCTTGGTCTCCAGAAATAATACGTTCTTGATGTTAAGATATTTAAAAAATACATCGACATTAGTCATCGGACTATTGTTTACAGCCTGAAATACACGATGGTGAGTAAGTGAACGAATAGAAATTTACCCTTTCTTAAATCCCCCCTCCCTCCCCCCGGAACGTTAGTAGCACACGACGATCACTTGCGTCACGCTTCTTAGCAACGGTCATGTTCGAAACTCCGCCTTCGAATCAGATAATAGGTGAGTCTGACGTCAGAATGACGTCACTCATAGTCGGAAGCGCCATGCGAGAATATCGGTAGTAAAGAAAATGTCGGGTGTTTGGAGAATTTTTCGAGGCCTAACACGATTGAAAAGTGGCCTCGTAGATCTATACTTTGCAGATTTAATGAAATCGAAACCCTAAACAATGGTCATGGCGGATAGGCCGAAAGGGCAAATCCGAGTTGGATTTTACGATATAGAACGGACTATCGGCAAGGGAAACTTTGCTGTTGTCAAACTTGCCAAACACCGGATCACGAAAACAGAGGTTCGTGTTTTGAAACTTTATCGTTTTTGTATTTATGATAAAAAATAAAAAAGCCGAACAATTTTGCTGTTATGTAATGTAACAACAACAACTTCAGTGCTGGAATGTCATACAGCTCGTGTGCTCTACATTTTAGACTAAACATTAGTCACTTAAATTTTACGTTCTCTTTTTTTAGTAACCAGCAACACAAATCAAAAGTTCAGCCAAAGTTCAATGTAGAATAGCTAGACTCTTGTCTCTAGAATACTCACTCTACATCTAACAAAAATCTAGTCCTTAAGCCCTTAACTAAAGTAAAGAAAATACTTTGTGTAGATCTAGTTATAGAATTCTAAATCTAGAATAGCTCAAGACTAAATTACACAGGCCTACTGTACACACTACACACTGTTACTGTTAGTCAGTGTTAGTGTTACGTTACTGTAGCCTGCCTGATTGTGTCCTCTTGTCTTGACTAAATCTAGATCTAGATCTAGTTTAGATCTAGATCTAGATCTAGATCTTGTGATTAAGCAACAGAATCTAGATCTAGTACTAGGCTGTAGCACTATCTTAATCTAGCATCATTCAAGCTAGTCTAGAATGCTAGATCTAGGCTAGTTATCTAAGTTAGGTTTGCTGTTACTAGATTTAGATCTAGATCTAGAATCTAGATCTAGTTAGGCCTATACTATAATACATAATTCTAACTAGATTCTAGATCAAGATCTAGCTCTATACACACAGAGCGCACAGTGTGTGGATCTAACAAGGAACTCTTCGACTTAGTTAAGGTTAATCAACTACAGGGCCTAATCATAATAGCATTCATAATTTAGTTAAATTTAGAGGTGTGTTTATTTTAAAAATGCAAACCTACATGTTCCACTACTGTTATTTCTTCCACTAGAGTTTAATTTGGGATTTACATTTGGTTTATTTTATTCTAGCTTTATTAAAATCGTAATTTGACTTTAATGGATCTAACAACCCATTAGGCCTAAATATTTTTTTTAATTTTTTTTTTATTTTTGCGTTTGTCACTTTAATATGCAAGCTAATCAAAATACATATTCAAATACTAATAGGTAAATTATAATGTGCTTATTCTGGCTTAATTGAAGTCTATCTAATCCTCTCTTTATGCTATCTAAATCTTATGTCTCTAATAATTATTTCTGATTATTTTAAGTTTCTTGTAAAGCTCATGATTTCAACAGAAATAGTGAGATAAAACTTAGATAAAATCCCTGATTTTAAACCTATTTTGTTAGTCGGACCTACAATACTTAACCATAGAAATTAAATGAACCTTTGAAAATAAAATAAAATATCTAGGCCTATATGATAAAATTTAATTAATTTGAGAAAATACATGTATTTGGTCAATACAACACCTTTTAGTGGATTGTTGTACAGATTTTGGTGGTTAAATGTTCACTGTATAAACTAATATTTTGATGGATTTGTTTGTATCACCAAAACTTATTATTATTGTCAACAAAAATAATGACACTTTCTATTTAAGTGCAGTAAAAAAAATAATTTATTGTATAGTTGTAAAATATAGTGGAGCTGGAAACAAATATTTGGATACATTAATTTTTATTTTGTACTAATAGTCTAGTTATGAAAACAGGAAAAAAAATATACACATAAGCTTTAATATTTTTTTTCAACATTTTTAATGACATTGGTAATAAAAAAAACAAACCAAAAACCAAATCAGTTCTACAGTTTATTCAATGTAGGTCATTTTGAGAACTAATATACTAGCTTAAAAATGTATGCCATCCATACTAAACAGTGTGCTGAAATAGTTCATCTGTCATTATCAGTCAGCATAAAATAATAATAATATATAGACATTGTGTTGTTTAATGTGATCAACTGCATCCTCACCAAACTTTAACTTTAATCAGATATGCATCAAAGCCAGGAAGGGGTGGGGAACTTAAAGTATTCTTGAGGTAAAGGGAAATTTTAAAGTATTAAGGGCATTTGTATGGTTTTCTTTGGGTGTGGGGAAATTTGATGGTATTGCTGGGGTGTGGGGAAATTTGATGGTATTGCTGGGGTGTGGGGAAATTTGATGGTAGTCCTGGGGTGTGGGGAAATTTGATGGTATTGCTGGGGTTTGGGGAAATTTGATGGTATTCCTAAGGTGTGGGGAAATTTGATAGTATTCTTGTGGTATGGGCAAACAAAATTATTATGATAAAAATTATCTTATTAGAAAGTTACGAATGTGTGTGCTCTATAGTATTCATGCACCATGCCTTGTCCTATTTTGTTGTACATTAGTTACAATAGTAATGAAGTGACAAGTTGCCTTGTCTTTAGTCATTTTAATTTTAACATTCTTAAAACTGCTACTGTTAAGTCAGAGATGTCACTATCTGGGTCTTGTATCTTGTCACTGCTGTGTATTTTGTAAAGACAGCTATTGTCTCTTCAGCTCCTATGACAGCTATGTCCTTTATCTGACCACTTACGGGCTGCTTCATCAATGCTTTTAGTTGTATATGTTAGTGAGCACAAATTTCTTACTGGACGAAATCTGTCCATTGCACCACAGAACACAATTTGTCTTGATATAATTAATTGGGATTGCTCCCATGGGACGGGCGTATGACACAGACGTAAAAAAGAACATAAGAACAGACAGATAAATCTTACCCTGTGTGAACTTCATGTACTTACACAGTGAACAAAAAATCAATAGCTTCAAACGATACTAAACGGTGATGTAATAATTGAGTTGCCTTGTGTTAGGTAACTGTCAGTTTAGGGCAGAGTTTTTGATTTTGCTTGCAGTGATTTACTAATTACACCTAAGTTAGTATTGTTTTTCTATACCCAAAACATGCGCGTGGACTTGTCTTTATTTAACTGGCGAGAATATCAGTAGAAAAAAATACGTCGGTTGTTAGAGATATTTAACTTGCCTAATACACTTATTAGCTTTACTTCGTTTATACATCGTATGTAGTGCTATTGAGCTAATAGTGTAGACATGCGGGCTTGCGTAGAGAGTGGGGGAGGGGGGGAGAGACATGTTGCAAATTACCGACTTCGACTTGGAAGTTCACGGGGTTTAATCCTCTTATTGTTTCTTTAAATGCTTGTGCCGCCTAATGTTTGTCGTGGAACACTCTCATCCAGCTTGTGTTGATGAAGCGGATGACTGCTGTTCTTCTTTATTCTGATGACATTAATGGCGATGAGTAGATTAGAGACGTGTGTCCATGTGTGCCAAAGTTGAGTGAGTTTACTGCTGTCTACATGTAAAACATACTTTTCACCATCACGTACTTGTAACCTTCTGTTCACATGAAATGCGTACATCATATATGGTGCCTTCAAAAATCAATCTATACTGTCTTAAGTTTAAAAAACAAACAAACAACCAATGGGTGATCAATATATTTCCTTCACTGCTTTCTAAGGAAGTTCATTAAACCGCACAGTAATTGTAAACCTTGACACCTTGTTGAATAATCAAAGTTTGTGACAGATAGCAGTTTCTTCTCTGATTAGACTGGCGCCTCCTTATAAACTCAGTATTTTTTTTTTTTTACCTTGACAAATTGTTTGCAAGAAAAACGTTAAAAGCTTACTGACACTAATGAATGTCGTGTCCGAGTCACGGAGAATGCATGGCTTTGTGAAGAATTAATTTCCTGCTGTGGGAGGAGAAGGGAATAACAACAATCCACGAGAATATCTTCTATATGCTTCTGGTTGGTGATTACATATGTAGGTACATGGGCATCGTTGGCTAGTACATAGATGGGCGTCGTTGGTGATTACATAGATAAGTAGATTGACACCGTTGGTGATTACATGGATAGGTAGATGGACACCGTTGGTGAATACATCTATAGCTAGATGGACATCGTTGGTGATTACATGGATAGGTAGATGGACATCGTTGGTGGTTACATGAATATGTAGATGGACATCGTTGGTGGTTACATGGATAGGTAGATGGACATCGTTGGTGGTTACATGAATATGTAGATGGACATCGTTGGTGGTTACATGGATAGGTAGATGGACATCGTTGGTGATTACATGGATAGCTAGATGGACATCGTTGGTGATTACATGGATAGGTAGATGGACATCGTTGGTGGTTACATGGATAGGTAGATGGACATCGTTGGTGATTACATGGATAGGTAGATGGACATCGTTGGTGGTTACATGAATATGTAGATGGACATCGTTGGTGGTTACATGGATAGGTAGATGGACATCGTTGGTGGTTACATGAATATGTAGATGGACATCGTTGGTGGTTACATGAATATGTAGATGGACATCGTTGGTGGTTACATGAATATGTAGATGGACATCGTTGGTGGTTACATGAATATGTAGATGGACATCGTTGGTGGTTACATGAATATGTAGATGGACATCGTTGGTGGTTACATGGATAGGTAGATGGGGTTTACAGTTATCCAGTCAAGTTTTCTCACAGATAAATAAACAGTCTGTATTTATAGCGATGTATGGAGGTTATTTTTGACAAATACCATTGGCTGATCGATTGTTAAAACATTTAAATCGTACTTTAATATTGTTTATTATCTAGGTGTCCCTAGAGTAGACTTGGTGTCAAATGATTCTGCTTGTTGTAATGTTAAACCTGACTTGTGTTGTAGTCTTATACACTGGAGAGTCGAGTAGCCTTATAGACACAGTAGTGACGGTAGTGCTGATTTGTCTGGTGACGGAGACACGAGTGTAACGGTGTGTGACCTCTCTGCTACCCTCCAGGGGTCCGCATTGTGGTGCTTATGTTTAATGAATGTGTCGTATTTATATCTAGATCTTTCCTATGTTATCCTGACGGTATACCTAGTCTATCGGGTAGCACTAGGGTGACTTAGCGAGTCATGTCCTTAACTTAACCCCGTTAATAAAGATAGTTCAAAATCACCCACGTATGTTGAGAATGTAAAACGACTGATGACTGATCGCCATGCTATGAAAGGTATTGAATTCTACGCACATCAGCAAATGTAATACAGGGGATGAAAATGTTTTTCGTTCGTGTATGCGAGGTTGTGTGAACGTGTATAAACTAGCGTTCTCGCTCCGTGAATACGCACAAGGGTCTTTGAGTTTATTTTTAGTGTCACTTATTCTCACTTCAATCTGTGTGTTTCCCAGCTTGTTGTATGGACTGATAAGAAATAGACAACAGCCTAGGATGTAGTGTGTTTATTAAAAACTGGATGGTCTGAAGTTTAAGGCTTATTGTTCATGGCTTGGTGAAAGGAAGAAAGGGGGGGGGGGGGCACACATGTGTTGGGTTTATCAGCTGATAGTGTCCTGTTATCTTGTAACTGCGTCACTGACCCTGGATAGCTGTTCGTCTGTTCTTCTATTGTTTACAGATGTTACTTTTTTCTTTAAAAAAAAGTAACAAATCATATCAGCGATGACGTCATTCTTTAGATTTTAGGCTAAATCAATGAAATATTTTCTTTTTTAAATTCTAGACGTACAATTTGAATATACGATACCGCACTGTAATCCGAAATAGCGTTAATGAATATCGCTTTGTGTACTTTAAAATGTTGCGCAACTCATTAAAATATTTGTTATAGACAGGCTGCATATAGAACGCTGTCGTCGGCTTCAGGGTTAGGATAAAGGACGATCTGGGCCGTGGTTTTCCTCACGATTGTGCCACTTTTTGCCCCCCAGCCCCCAGTCTTCTCCCCCGGAGCGTGGAATGTCCGACGTACGTCATAGATAACAAGAGATCCGATACTCGTCAATAGGCCGATCAATGCCGGGTCACGTGGGCCCCTAAACCTAATCCCACCGTCAGCCGGTGTCTGACAAATCGTATTTCTAACGCCCGCCGTGTATGCTAATCTAAACTTGTAGAACCTCTACACCGATACACTTTGATTACCTGTGCGGCAATCGATATAAAACGCATTGAAACGATTGGGCTTGCTAATGTATTCGTCTACACAATGCTGGGAGTGCATATTATTTAAAGCTTAAAATTTCTTTTCATATATGTCACTAGCATTGACTTTTCTATTCGCACGTTTGGCTTACACTGTGTTCCCATGATTGAATATATTAATCTCGTTCGATCACATCTTTGTTGTCTGACTCGACGGCTTCGTCCACTCAGGCGAAGATTTCGTTGAACACAAAATAAAAGAAAATTCGTCGATTTTACATAATGCTCCATAGCATGATTGAAGCTGAATGTTTACGTGAAAATAAAACGTATTACACGACATTTTGTCTAGCTTGTATAGTAAGTGCATATACGTTGAACGTGGAGAGGTGTCGGCTCTAAGTTGTGTTTCAGGTGGGATAATATCAAGTTGTCATTTAACTCTTACTTGACTTCCGATATTTTGGAGGTAGCGCTGATAGTTTATGCTGACATTTTGACAACGTCGCTGATTATGTTCAATGTGACAAAAGACCAATGTGACAGTCCTGCCGAAGATCGTTCATTAGACCATTGTGACAGTTCTTCATTAGACCATTGTGACAGTTCTTCATTAGACCAATGTGACAGTTCTTCATTAGACCAGTGTGACAGTTCTTCATTAGACCATTGTGACAGTCCTTCATTAGACCATTGTGACAGTCCTTCATTAGACCATTGTGACAGTCCTTCATTAGACCATTGTGACAGTCCTTCATTAGACCATTGTGACAGTCCTTCATTAGACCATTGTGACAGTCCTTCATTAGACCATTGTGACAGTCCTTCATTAGACCAATGTGACAGTTCTTCATTAGACCACAGTGACAGTCCTTCATTAGACCAATGTGACAGTCCTACATTAGACCAATGTAATAGTCCTTCATTAGACCAATGTGACAGTCCTTCATTAGACCAATGTGACAGTCCTTCATTAGACCATTGTGACAGTCCTTCATTAGACCAATGTGACAGTTCTTCATTAGACCAATGTGACAGTCCTACTAAAGATCGTTCATTAGACCAGTGTAACTATGACAGTCCTGTGGAAGATAGTTCAAAGTGTTCATACAATTAAAATAGAACTGTTGTAAGCGAGCACTAAAACCGCACGTGCGGTCAAACACGTGACCACTGCACGATTCTATCCACATATAAGACTTGTCTGGGATTCGCTGATTGGAATTTTTTCCCCCAGCCGGAGGTTAAAGCTTTAATATGTTTTTATTCTACCTCGCCCAAGTGCTCGTGAGACATAAAGCAATTTTGGGTCATTAGCCGGCATGTTCTTTATTTTAATTGACGGCAGTTTGTTATTTCAATATGGGAAAGAGGATCGATATACAAAAAAATATATCATGGCTTTCATTATATCTTTATATCGGGGTATTTTTTTTATACCAGTACCCAACAGTATAACGTTAATAAACCTCTAAACTCCAGTGATATATATATATATATATATATATATATATATATATATATATATATGTGTGTGTGTGTGTGTCTTAATGGACGAGTTTGCTGTTGTTTCTGTATGACCATAGAGCGTACTAAGCCGACTGGTTGGACCTTGGACCCAATCTTGACGAAGCCATACCCACACTGAGCCTGAGAGACTTATCTTTTGTATTTAGTGGTAGTTGAAGTGGGCAGATTTGTGACCGTCCCATTTTTAGACCAGCCGAAACACTTGACTTTAAATTGCTTTATCTGTATGTTACGTCATGATTTATCTATCTCTCCTCACCTCTATCTCTTTCACTATGTATATGTATGTATATATAGATGCATAATGTATATATATATATATATATATATATATATATATATATATATATATATATATATATATATATATACACACACGTTGCTTTGTACTGTACAGTAATCAAAATGACACCGAACACTTACCCAGCCTGTAATTTAATGCTTGATGCGAAGATCTTAATTGCATTAGAAGAAATTCGTGTCATGAACACTAAGAAAGCAGGTGGGTGGAAACTACAAAAGAACATCGGGAGTGCTCATTTGTTATCCACCATTAGCCAACGTGTTTGTTTGTTTGTGTGTGTGTGGTTGGGGGTGACATGTATTTGTGTGGTGGGGGGGGGGGGTGACATGTATTTGTGTGGTGGGGGGGGGGGGGTGACATGTATTTGTGTGTGTGGTGGGGGGGGGGGGGGTGACATGTATTTGTGTGGTGGGGGGGGGGTGACATGTATTTGTGTGGTGGTGGGGGGGGGGGGTGACATGTATTTGTGTGGTGGGGGGGGGGTGACATGTATTTGTGTGGTGGTGGGGGGGGGGGTGACATGTATTTGTGTGGTGGGGGGGGGGTGACATGTATTTGTGTTGGAGACCTGCCCACACGCCGAGCATCGCCTCCATGGCGGCGTCTAGAGAATGCGTCTGGTCGAGTTGTTAGCCTCGTGTCGTAGCCTTCTCTTCCCCCGCCCAATCACGTTTACATTTGCCTTTGTTGAGTCTGCGGGTTTCTTTAATCATTGCATTCAACATAAACACACACACTAGCTCTTCATGGGGCCATGATTTTTTTTCTTTTTTTTTTTACTTTTTGGTATTAAAGCTACACAGCAACGTCTTTAAGTAAAGAACATTAATTTAATTAAGACGCCAGATTCTTGTTACTTTAAATCTTGAAGATAACCGCATGCTATAAGTCTGAATAGTGGGTAAAATAATTTACAGTTTGCTTTAATTGTGCGATGTGTTCAAATTGCTGCCAAACTTTTTATGCTCGCTTAGTCTTTATAAACAGTAATTATAATTTCGTAAATGTAATTGTCGTGTATGATTAATGAAGTTTTATAAAAATGAAAGTTTTGCAAACATATAACGCTTCTATTGTACCTTTGTTTACGTATTGGGGGAGGGCATTTGGAATATGTTGTACGGAATCTGGGTGAATAAAATCATAGAACTTATTTTTGTTGTACTTGTGCGGAATCTGGGTGTTGTTCAACGAGGTTGACGGATGAATTTGCAGCGGCGGGGGGTAAGGTGGTGGTCTTTATGGCGCTGTTAGGTAGACGGGGTTGATTTATACCAAGCATTTAACCTTTTCAGACTTGCAGTCTTAACAATTTACCTTTTTATGTAAGTCGTTGTTAGGTGATAAATCTTGAAGGTTTCGTTCCTCCTGTAGCTAACTTTCCCCCCCAGGTGTGCTAGCAGGTACTTAAGTAGGACAGGAAGAGGCCGTGAGGGGGGTTAACACCGTTGCCTTGCTGGATTAAACTTGTCTGACTTCCTGTTAATTAGCGGGTTCTCGGCCCTCCCCGGCAGGTATCACCGTCCTCTGGGGTGTGGGGTGGTAACACCTGCAGGTTTGAGAACCATTGACGACGTGGACGGACAAGTGAATACACTGGCATAATGCTGTTATTTGTGCTAAAGCTCCCCCCCCTTGCCCTGTATTTACCTCGCCGCTACCTACGTCTGACGTAAATGCCATCTTAAAACCAGTTCAAAACCTACAGACTGTCACTCCAGTAGACACAAAATCAATTTCTATTTTACTTTTGACAGTTAATATGTTTTAAGATTTTATCATAGCCGTTCTACTTTAAAAAAAGAAAACGAAACCAAACGAAACTAGTGGGATACGATTTGGTGGTATCGTGTTTCTTGTGCACTACTGACCCAGCGCCCCGCCCCAATAATGTTGCTGGGGAAATGAGAGTGACCATATTTATTCTCCAACGTCGAGTACCCCAGTAATAGTTAGGTTGAAATTTTTGGCAAGTAAACATTTGAAGTTTGAAGACGTGTTTTGTACTAAAGATTGGACTTTGTTTTGTTTACTGGCAGTTTCTTCTCTATAAATTTCATATTTTTATTCTCCCACCCCCAACTCGAAAAAGTGAAAAATTACAATGTAGACGATGCTATCCATAGCAGGTTTTCTCTCCCCCCCCCCCCCCCCAATGTCTTGTAGTGCTCACCTGTAGAGCTGGTGGCTGTTGTAGTCCTCACCTGTAGAGCTGGTGGCTGTTGTAGTGTTAAGTGTCTGGACCTAACGTGCTTGAATCAACTCCGTGGAACAATTGCCCATGATTTACACATTCCCCGTCTCCCACAAAATCCATAAGCTTTTGTAATCCTCGTATGACGTCAATGGCTACTGGTGCACAGAGATATCTTTAATGAAATTTGCCTCGCAAAGCGTCGGCCTCCGTACCAGACATCGGTTTTTTCTCTATCCCATTTCATTAACGACAGGTAAACATAAGGTTTACTGTAATGTATTTCTTGAAACAGATTTTTTTTTAAGTGTAATTTTTGTTTGTTTGTTAGTGGGTTCTGTTTACTTTCTATATTTCCTGAACATATTTACAAACAATTGGTAGTTTTTTACTGGACGCTTTTATCAGGGAGTAAGGTACTCCAAACATTGTTTGTGCTCTGTACATTGTTCATGGTATCAGTTAGGCAATAGCTGGTAGGGACGGCTTGTATGATCTGAGCTGTAATTAGTTTTTTTTAAATATTGGCATTAGTCCTTGTTTTAATCCCAGGCTTTTTAAACCAACGGTTGAAGTGTGTTTATCGCGTGTTCTTTGTCGATCTTTGTAATGACAGCTGCACGGAGAAAAAAAAAACGCTGACAAAAATGTGCTGCTATTTAAATGTACCATGCTCGTAACATTCAATACAACATTTGTTAATCTTATTTTTCACGGATTTCTTAGCCAACGAACTTCCCTGTTCTCAGCTGGGCGTCTAGAATAATTTTCTTCCAGTTCAAACTTTTTATTTATAACAGCGCCACCGACAAAAATGGGTTGTAAAAATCTGATGCCTCTCTGTTATTGAGGAATTTTTAAAGTTGGTGCCTTAGACTGGTACGGATGGATCAAAGCGGGTAGACCTAATCAGTGCTAAACATCAAGTGATGTTTGTTACCACCGTGTTAACACATGTATTTCAAAACAACAGTTGCGTGTCTCCCAGTACTGCATAAACTACACCCTATTGTTATATTTCAGTTTGAAAGTTTGATGGTATGCGAGCTAATTAATTATTGACATGCATTAGCCCTTGCTCATTAAATAACGAGTTGGTGACTATCGCATTTTTAGCGACACGTAAGGATTGCCGTGGTAATTTCATCCTTTGATCTCTTTTAATTAACTGTTGTTATTTAGACTCTAGGCTTAGCATTGTGGTTTAGATGATCAACATAACTGAAGTGCTAGAAATGTCTCTCGTAAATTCTTCCTTGCTTATTTATTTAAAGAAATCATGTTATCCGCCGCTATGGTGCAATAAACATCAACAAACAAACTGATGTATACATGAGTGCAGGTAAACAATACGAGTCTACGACCTTCAAGATGCGTGGTTAGATATCTTCTATCCATCATCATAGTCTCTTCTGGAATGCTGCCTTACTTCCCCACCTCTTTAATGAGTGTACACGATGGTTGGGTTAATTATTTGACGTGGTCCAATGATCGAATTCGTACCCATTGAACACTTGTCATGGTTAAATAACGATTGATGTGGAACCCGTTATATGTGTGTTGGCTTTTGAATTCTATGCACATTACATGCATCTCTTAGTTTTATTGACGACAACATACTTTTCTGAAATACATTTCTTATGCCTACCTTCTTTTAACACATTTCTCTTGCCTCCCTCTCTGTAACTATTTTTTGTGCCTCCCTCTCCGTAACACATTTTTCGTGCCTCCCTCCTCTCTGTAACTATTTTTCGTGCCTCCCTCCTCTCTGTAACTATTTTTTGTGCCTCCCTCCTCTCTGTAACTATTTTTTGTGCCTCCCTCCTCTCTGTAACTATTTTTTGTGCCTCCCTCCTCTCTGTAACTATTTTTGTGCCTCCCTCCTCTCTGTAACACATTTCTGACGCTCCCCTCTGTAACATTTCTTGTATGGTATATAAGAGGTGAATTATTGATGCTGTGTCCAATATTTTTTTCTGCGGCAACAATGATACGTTACTGGAAATAATTCTTGCGACTTCCTCATTATGATTGCATGCTTGCGACACACCATAATAACATTAAACTTTAGGATAATTAATTATCTTGGTTTTAAGGAAAGTCATGCGCATGACGTTTTGTTTGTTTTGGTTTGACATTTTTAGGTTGGTTAACACACATACCGTTACATATTTTTATTTCCTTCCCTTCTCTACGTTTCCATGCTCATTTTCCTTCCTTCTCTACTTTTCCTTCCCTTCTCCACTTTTCCTTCCTTTCTCCACCTTTCCTTCCTTACCCCTCGTTTCCTAGTCCACACGACCCTTATTCCCCTACGTCACTGTTTAATTATTGTTATGATCCGTCACACAATTTGGGCAACTCCCTCTCCCCCTACTGTTACTGAGCACTTTTTGTTGTTTTGTAGGTTGTTGTGACGCATGGTGTGTGTACAATGAGAGCTTGCTTGTTGACTGCGGCAGTGTTTTATTTGACGTGGGTAGTTACAGAAAACAAACCTGGGAAAATTACATCGTTTTTAATTTCACTCGTGGGACTCGCGAAGCATACGTGGGACTCTCTAAGGATACTTCCTTAATGTGACGCACTCGCTAAGGATACTTCCTTAATGTGACGCAATTTTTACCTTTTGTCCTCTCCCCTTATCGTCATCGAAGTCTGACCCCTTAATCTACAAAGCATACGGTCACAAAACTGAGCCACTCTTGACCCTACTAGATTTGACGTGACTTATAGACATTCCCTAATCACCTTTAACAACTAACCATTTTAATGTAGGATTTTTACACTGCTTAACCTTTCCTCTCCCCCTCTCTGATATCTACCAGACATCCACCGCATGCACTCTGCAATTTTCCTTCATTCTACTTCCTTCAGCATGCGTTGTTAGTAAGTGGCTAAATCCGTTCCTTTTACAAGGAGGGTATTGTTAATAATTAAAACTCACGTGAACTAGTCCAAGTGGTCAGCTCACGTGCTTTAGTATGGGCTACACGCATGTGTATCCGCTTCTGTTATTGGTGGGGATGCTGGTGTTGAAATAAGTGCATAGTATGCTAGAATATTGGGGTGATGTTTACTAGAAGATTGAAATATGCACATTTGAATATCATGTGAAAACAAACTTAAGTTAACGAACAATACGATTAATGTTTTGGTCGTAAGTCTTGGTCAGAATGAAAATTAACACATTAAAAATTGTTGCAGTTGTTGCGTATCCTGTTGTTTAATTTTATCATCATCATCTTCTTTTCCCTTCTTGATCAAGACATATGGGGCAGATGAAGTAGAGTTATCTGTTTTAGTGATATGGGCATAAGAGGGGATTTAGTGTGGTTAGTACTATGCCCAGCCACCTATGTTTCTCTGACGTGAATCAGGTACCCATCATAGCTGGGAAATGTCCGTTTGCTTTTAGCCTTGGGTCTCATTCAATGTCCTGTCTGTCGCCCATTTTATTTGTGGGGTTGTGGTCAATTTTTTAAACTTCATTTCGACCTTTTTAATGCTGTGGAATTTTTTAGAGTTTTCCCCATTTAAATTCATTACCTCGGATTATGTTTTTATTGATAACAAAAAGGGGTGATATGCCAAAATGACTAGGTAGGGGCGATCACTCTATCAATCATATTGTGAGCTAGTGTTCTAGGCGCTTGGCTTCAAATCTTTTACACTTGTCAGAGCAGATGTAGTACAGTTCACCTGTGCCCGTGACCTCGGCACGTTAAGGGAACGTGTTTTACAAAAATAAATACACATTCATATATATATATATATATATATATATATATATATATATATATATATATATATATATATATATAAAATCACACTACAAAAATATCGACTGTACAAACTAGGCCTAACACAATCTATGACCTTTTTTGCTCTAAAATCGGAACATGTCCTGCTAGCGCTAGAGGTCACACACAAGCGCCGCGTCATTTCTCCCTTTAGTGCTTGTAGTCTATGTGGTGACGTCAATCTTTTGACTTGGGCCGTCGACTGAAACCGTACCGGTTTAAGCTGGGCCAAGGTACGCATGCTTGGCTGAAATCTCAGAGCTTGATTGAAAAATGGAAACTAGGGCATGTTGACTAACGCTTAAACATTTTTTGGCTACACACTTTCGTTTACATGCTTCCATTCCAATGCTTTCATTTTCGTGCACTCATTCATAACTAATGCTTTAATTAATAATTTAATGCTTTATGCATTATTTCTAAGGCTTTCATTTTCATGAAATTATTTTCACCTGAATTTTTTTTAAAACAAATTAATTACGTTTCAATTTGAGGAAGTAAAATAAAGTAATTTGCGTTTTTTAAAATTTCTAACTATTAAGGAATTTGTTGGGTTTCATAGAAGTGCACATAAGACGATTCTTTTTAAAATGTGTAGTGTATCTTAGAACTACATGCTAGTTTACGAGCTTGTTGAGTTAAGGGTCGTCTGTGAATTCTGTAGCACTAACTGTGTCTATTCCTTCTCTCCCTACCCCCCATAATACGTCATCACCAAAAAAAAACCACCCACTAAGTTAACGTCATATAGTGCACCGACATAAACACTAATTACATAAATTAGCATATGTTTTTCGCCATTTCATTTAAATACTACGTCACAATGTCCTCACATTGTAAATTAAGTCTGAGCCCCCCCCCCCCCCCCCCACACACACACTAGGTGTGTGACGACATAAATGCAAAGCCTCCCACTACTAACATCTTTTTAACACGTTTTTCTTAACTCAGATTCGCGTTTGTTTGTTTGTTTGTTGTTAAAATTGACATCGAAAATTAGCCCACTTCTGATTGCTCTAGAGACCTGAAATTTGGCATGCATGCTACTTTCGCCTAACAATTTCAGATGCAATCATAAAAACTAGCAATTAGTGACCGTAATTAGCTTAATTTAATTACGCCCCAAGGACCATAAAATTGAGGACATGATTTCTAAAGATACCGACAAGACTTGAGGCCTATTGACACAGTTACTTCGGCCCCAATCGATGTGAGCGCGCTGGCCGTGATCGTATAGTGGTTAGTACTTCGCGTTGTGGCCGCGACAACCCAGGTTCGAATCCTGGTTGCTCAAGATTTTTAGTCCGTGTATTTATAAACACTTTTTTAAAAACCACGTTTTTCATGTGTAGCAACGGACTAAAAAGGAGAAAATAAAATACTTAAAAAAAACTTTTTAAAAAACCACGTTTTTTATGTGTAGCAACGGACTAAAAAGGAGAACAGACACGGTAACACATTGTTAACGGTGACACGGTTGGTACGCTGGGCATGCTAAAATACACATAAACACGTTTTTCCTTAACTCAGCTTCGCATTTATTTGTTTGTTTATGGGAGATTTGATCACGTGATTCGTGAGTAGATCTCCACGCCAGCAACGTAAATTACACCCTTTCTCTGTTTAAAGCGTATCGGTCGCTCAAGATTTTTTTAGTCCGTGTATTTAAAAACACTTAGTCAAGTCATACTTAATCAAGTGATTAGATAAAGTAGAAAATAAACTATATAAAAAACTTTTTAAAAACCACGTTTTTCATGTGTAGCAACGGACTAAAAAGGAGAAAATAAAATACTTAAAAAAAAACTTTTTAAAAAACCACGTTTTTCTTGTGGACTAAAAAGTAAAAAATAACTATTTACATACATTTGATGACAAAAAACGTGGGTCGGGCAGATGGGTCGGGAAATTTGATGGTGAACGTACCCACGTTTTTTGTCATCAAATGTATGTAAATAGTTATTTTTTACTTTTTAGTCCACAAGAAAAACGTGGTTTTTTAAAAAGTTTTTTTTTAAGTATTTTTTTATCTTCTGGCCTGCCAAACGAAATTCCTTCACTTAGATCCATTCATTGGTTGTTTAGATACATTTCATTAAATTTTTATGTCACAGAAGTTACATTGTTGACTCCTTCAAAATTTGATCAAATTAACTGTAGCAGCTTTTATATATTTTAAAAATTTTTATTCCTTATCCCGCACTTTGCCATAGTGATCAACTTTTTCAATCAGGTTTTGGTAGTTTAAACTTTTTTTTTCTCCTACTCCGTACTTAGCCTCGCTGATTAACTTTTTCAATCAAGTTTTGGTAGTTTAAACTTTTTTTTTTTACCTACTCTGATTTTTACCTCGCTGATTAACTTTTTCAACCAAGTTTTGGTAGTTTTGGCTTTTTTCTCCTACTCCGTACTTAGCCTCGCCGATTAACTTTTTCAATCAACTTCCTCTAGATTCTAGATTACAATTTGTTTTCAAATTCTGACACCCCCACCCCCTTGCCCGCCACACCCTCTGCCACGGTGATCTTTGAAAAAATATGAGGTGACATTTAGTTTCCATTCAATCTTCATCTCGTGTCCACGTCTAGCTCGGCCACGTATCCCGTGCCACCAGGATAATAACATACGTACATAGTTGCCATCTCACATGACGGATCAGGTCAGGAGACCTTTCATCTCGAGCGATCGCTTCACGCTGCTGGTTTAATCACTGCAAGCTGGAGCCGGTATGGAGAGGTTAGCTGGCTACAGCTGTCATACTTAGATGCAGCTTTCCTCTAACTGGATGAGTTGCTTTGTGCGCCTGTTTGCACTTGTGCTTGATTGATGTCGTAGTGAGTAATCACTCGGGACTAGGAGAGTGTCGTACATAGTTAAGGGGCAACCCATAATACGCCGACGTGTTCCCCACCTTACCACTACGCCAACCTGTTCCCCTGTTACCGACCTTACCACTACACCAACCTGTTCCCCTGTTCCCCACCTTACCACTACGCCAACCTGTTCCCCTGTTCCCGACCTTACCACTACACCAACCTTTTCCCTGTTCCCCACCTTACCACTACACCGACCTGTTCCCCGCCTTACCACTACACCGACCTTTTCCCTCCCCCCCCCCCCACCCCCGCTTACCACTACACCTACCTTTCTTCGCCTTACCACTCCACCAACCTGTTCCCCGCCATACCGATACACCCCCCCCCTCCCCACCCCGCCTTTTAGCTGTCGTGTGTCACCGGGCAATAGCCATTGATTTATCGTTGACGTCAACGGCGACACCCCGCTGTCATACATGTAGACAGTTGCGAAAGGAGGTCAGGAAACCCCTGGCACAGCTGGCTATGACACACCCCAGTCTCCCGCTTACGTCACACCTCATTAGCCGAGACGAGGCTAATCATTAATTGATCGGCCCACGGAGAAATGTATACGGAGTTAACTGGGGAGGCACGCTCGTCCTGGTGAGTTGGAAGATTCGCACCGCTGCTCAACATTTGTCTCTCTATCGCCGTCAGTTGATTCGTTTTATCAGTTCGCCGCTGTCTCATAAAGATACCCAGCCTTAATAAGAAAGTGATAGAAACACTTTGATTATATCAAACCCTGGGGATTTGTTTGAACGTAGCGGTGTCTCGTGCGTTAGACATGACCAACACTTGTGTTAGCTTGTGTGTCGGAGATGGCTGAAATGTTTTGTAATCTTTAGTTATACTATACACACACACACACACACACATATATATATATAATGTTTTGTTTGGGATTGGCATAGACAGACGTCATTGGAACCACCAGAGCTAACGTTTTTTGTGGACTTTGATATGGGTGGTTGCCGGATAGGTCATCGAGCTAGTATACATGTCTTTTATATAACTGCACTAGAATGTTGGTATTTAGATGGTTGGCACGGTGGCATAAGGTATGACACGTGAACAAGGTTAAAAAATTCTCAAGTGGTATTGTACAAAACACAGGTAAACATCTGGGGCTGTGATCGGTGGGTGCAGATAAATCTGACTTGAATACATCAATAGTGACGGTCATGTTTGGGTCACATTGTTACCTTGTGATGACCCTGACCTCTAGTACAGTTGACGTGACTGCTGCTTCAACCAGCAGCCTGTTTACTTCTCACAGATTCCCTTCCTCTGCTAACACCTTTCTCTGCCACGCCGGCTATTTTCTACTACCCGCTGCTTCCTCCCCCCCCCCCCCCCCCCCCAACCCTACCCCTTCGATTCAATCTCGCATTGGAGTGGATGGTATGATCAAGTATCAATGACGTCACTCTGACGTAAGTAGCTGTGGTTACCTTTCTTTGGTGTACAATATTCTTGAACCAGCCGTTGCTATGGGAGACGATACTATCTTCCAACCTTTAGCTGTAACGTTTTGTTTTGTCTTTCTTTGTCTTTATGTTTGTCAAGGGACAAATCGCTCCTTGTTGCTCGCTTGGTTGAAATATTTGCTTAGTCTGAAAATACAAGAATGCCATCTTACAGACCTGGTTAAAGTGCGCTCCCTTTTTTTAGAACAAGCGCACAAAGATTACATTTGACGCAGATAATATTCTTTGTGCTTTGTAAACGTTTCATAGCTCTAAGCGTAGGTGAACAAGATACAAAACTGGCCTCGTATTGTTTTCATTATTTGTTGTCCACAAAGCATCCCGAATTGTTTTCATCCAGTGGTTTCGTGTCTTGATTAGCGTGAGCCTAAACATGTTTGTCAAAAAATGTTGATTAGCGTGAGCCTAAACATGTTTGTCAATAAATGTTGATTAGTGTGAGCCGAAACATGTTTGTCAAAAAATGTTGATTAGCGTGAGCCTAAACATGTTTGTCAAAAAAAAAATGAAGTTTGTTACTTAAGCCACGTCACTTATCGAGCGGGCTTATCGCTAATGTATACATCCACGTCTCGGCCCGGACAATGCTCTCGTCTCGCAGCAGTTTCAATTGATTGGCCCCTGACGTCACGTTGACGTCATCGATACCTATAGTGCAGCTCTGGATGTTGTGACTGGTCGACATGGGAAATGTCAGGGAACCCCACGTGAGTGGTATTTTTCTTGGCCCGGGCCAACGGAGTTCGCACAGATTTGGCTTGATCGACCCCGCCCCTACACCGGGACCCTGCTTTCCCCCCAACACCGACCCATCATCTCCCTAGCAACGATCTCCTCACCCCCTCCTCTTCCCATTAAGAAAAACAACTGAAACATCGACCCCACCAATCCCATGGAGCCACGCCTCATAATTTGTTCCGTTTTTTTTTTACAGCTTTTGAACATCTCTTCTTAGTAAACTAATTTAAATTCCAGATCGTAATCGTATAGCTTCTCGTATTTTTTTTATTCCGTACAATTGACAGCTTCATTTGGTTTATGTAACAACTAAATACCCCCACTTCACTCTTCCCAGGGGGGAGGGCATGTCAAACGGTATGATTTAAGACTTCTCACCAGCCTTGTTTGAAAGCGAGGTTAAAAGAAGCAGGTTGTAAAGAGTTTATATAGCCAACCTCTGAACTAGTTTACCGGGCAACACTTCCACTAGGCGACCTTTTGCAGCCTTTCAGTTCATTTTTTCCCATTAATACTGCCATTGATTAATGGTGAACTTCTTTTTTTCCTTACACATCCATTAAACAAATTATTTCTTATGCCTTACATCATAAAGAAAGTTAATTTTTTTTTGGCCAGAATCTTGAGTTAGCCATTAAGGAAATAAGTTTGTGCCATTAAGAAAATGTCCTCTTCCCATTTTAGTAACGTTAAAAAAATGTGTACCCCATTTTTGTGCCATTAAGAAAACGTAACCTTCTGTCATAATTTTTTTTTCATTAAGAAAATGTCCCTTCCCTATTTTTGTGCCTTTAAAAAAATGTCCTCTCCCCCCCCCCCCCCATTTTGTGTAATTAAGCTGATGTTTTTCCCCATATTAGTGATTTCAAGAAAATGTTTTCCTCATTTGTGTCTACATTATTTATATGTTTTCTCCATTTGTGTGTCATTATTAAAATGTTTTCACCCTTTTGTGTGTCATTAAGAAAATGTTTACCCCACTTGTGTCATTAAGAAAATGTTCTCCCCACAGGTGGCCATTAAGATCATCGATAAGACCCAGCTGGATGAAGTCAACTTGAAGAAGGTCTACAGAGAGGTTCAGATCATGAAGCTCATCAGCCACAACCACATCATCAAGCTCTACCAGGTGGGTACCCTTGTATGTTTTACACAACCACATCATCAAGCTCTACCAGGTGGGTACCCTTGTATGTTTTACACAACCACATCATCAAGCTCTACCAGGTGGGTACCCTTGTATGCTTTACACAACCACATCATCAAGCTCTACCAGGTGGGTACCCTTGTATGTTTTACACAACCACATCATCAAGCTCTACCAGGTGGGTACCCTTGTATGTTTTACACAACCACATCATCAAGCTCTACCAGGTGGGTACCCTTGTATGTTTTACACAACCACATCATCAAGCTCTACCAGGTGGGTTCTCTTGTATGTTTTACACAACCACATCATCAAGCTCTACCAGGTGGGTTCTCTTGTATGTTTTACACAACCACATCATCAAGCTCTACCAGGTGGGTTCTCTTGTATGTTTTACACAACCACACCAAGCTCTACCCTTCTATATTTTAAATACTTCTCCGTCTGTTTTAAATTCTCTTTTTGACGATCCATTTATCCCTATGCTGGTAAATTTTCTTGACCATTGTAAAATTTATTTGTTAGTAGATACTGTAAACGATTAGCTTGTCGCTTATATAAAAGGATCCTAATATTTTTCTGTTTGTGCCCAAGACACTTTGGGCAGATGAAGTAGAATTAATCTGTTTCAGTTGCCTCGGCATATAAACTAAAGGCTTTAAAACTATGCACCGGGGCGTCACTGTTCCGGGTCGTCATAGACTTCCGGATGTGAGAACCATAAGTTTTCGTTTCCGGATCGGCACACTAGACTCAAAGTTTCCGGGTTTGAAATTCACTTACAAGATAAGCACCATTCATATGGAATGCAGAAATGTATTTCTGCAATACGTATTACAATACATAATGTATTGCACATGAATGTTACTAGTAACATTAATGTGAAATGCATAATACATTGCGCATTAATGCAATTCGTAAATAATACCAGTGTTGCAAGTAAGTTTTAATGCTATGAAAGAAAACAAAAATCTGAATATGTACATTGAAGCGATTGTGCTACGTAATTGATTAGCGTAAGGTTTCTATACTCATCCGTTTGAACGGTGTCGTAAATCCCTCTAATCGAATTACAACAAGGGAAGAAAAAACTCCTGACAAGGGGAGCAAATCCAACCCCCCACTACCATCCTCTTTCCGTTCAATTAATTACATTAGATGTTTGAATCTTATTTACTTGTGAGTGCGTCAGAATGACGTCATTTAAAAAAAAAGCTGGAATATTGGGAAGAGATGACAAAAAATCTCTATGGAGAAATCACGTGCGGTTTTAAGCGAAAGGGGGGGGGGGGTAACTCTCCTGATGAAAGAGACATTTTATGATGACTTCTCCGTGGGAGGGAGGGGCAGCCACAATAATAATATTTATTTAGCAATGGATACACTATTATTATTACTGTTTTATTATGATGTTTATGGTCGACACATGGATAGGTATGTTAGATGATGAGTTATAATTACAATGATAATGAACATATCGTTATGTATATGTATCGGTTATATAACACAATGTTTACGTCATATTTATGCCTACTGTGGGCCCTCTTTAGTTTACTTACAAGTATTTGGGCTTGCTGCTAATTCGCAATAGTGATTTGGTTGTTTGTGTACTTAAAATACTGGTCCATGGTGTTGTGTTTTAGATGGTGTTGTGTTTTAGATGTGTTTTAGATGGTGTTGTGTTTTAGATGGTGTTTGTAACTTTGGATGTGCTTAGGGGTATGATTGTGTGCATGTACTAGTGTTTGGTAGTCATATAAATGATTGTATTATATGTACTTGTGATGTTATATTTAGATGTCCGTGCAAACGTCGCATCAAACAGCTGCTGTCGGTCTAATCATGCTGTATGCCAGCTGTATCCATGATCCACTGCAGCGAGTGGATTACATGGGCGCATCCACCTTCTTGAGCTGTAGGATTGTCCTCATGTGTATCCATGATCCACTGCAGCAGTTATCCACAGCTGTGGATTACATGGGCGCATCCACCTTCTTGAGCTGTAGGATTGTCCTCAGCAGGAGACGTACTAATCTGTTCTTATGTTTACACAACACAATCATGAAGGAAGGAAGGGGGGGGGGGGGGGTAGAAGACGACAGCTGTCGCGTTGCAATCACTTTATGTTTAGGGCAATGATCTTTCATAAAACACACAATCTACTTGACAAAATTATTTTATCGCGTGTGTGCTTGTCATTTTTTTCTGTTCTGTGCGTGTATGGGTGTTTTTTTTTCTTGTGTTGTGCGTGTATGCGTGTTTTTTGTTTTGTTCTGTAGGTATGACGTCAGTATAAAGCTAGTTAGATTAGTGCTGTGACGCACACGCTTGCTGATGGTGGGATCCTCTTAACCTTTCCAGCCTGGTGCTGGCGCGTGCATCCTGTTAGTAGCCAGTCTATCACGTAGGGCCTCAATATCTCAAGGCTAATTCTTCTAATGGCAGCTAGGGCCTCAATATCTCAAGGCTAATTCTTCTAATGGCAGCTAGGGCCTCAATATCTCAAGGCTAATTCTTCTAATGGCAGCTAGGGCCTCAATATCTCAAGGCTAATTCTTCTAATGGCAGCTAGGGCCTCAATATCTCAAGGCTAATTCTTCTAATGGCAGCTAGGGCCTCAATATCTCAAGGCTAATTCTTCTAATGGCAGCTAGGGCCTCAATATCTCAAGGCTAATTCTTCTAATGGCAGCTAGGGCCTCAATATCTCAAGGCTAATTCTTCTAATGGCAGCTAGGGCCTCAATATCTCAAGGCTAATTCTTCTAATGGCAGCTAGGGCCTCAATATCTCAAGGCTAATTCTTCTAATGGCAGCTAGGGCCTCAATATCTCAAGGCTAATTCTTCTAATGGCAGCTAGGGCCTCAATATCTCAAGGCTAATTCTTCTAATGGCAGCTAGGGCCTCAATATCTCAAGGCTAATTCTTCTAATGGCAGCTAGGGCCTCAATATCTCAAGGCTAATTCTTCTAATGGCAGCTAGGGCCTCAATATCTCAAGGCTAATTCTTCTAATGGCAGCTAGGGCCTCAATATCTCAAGGCTAATTCTTCTAATGGCAGCTAGGGCCTCAATATCTCAAGGCTAATTCTTCTAATGGCAGCTAGGGCCTCAATATCTCAAGGCTAATTCTTCTAATGGCAGCTAGGGCCTCAATATCTCAAGGCTAATTCTTCTAATGGCAGCTAGGGCCTCAATATCTCAAGGCTAATTCTTCTAATGGCAGCTAGGGCCTCAATATCTCAAGGCTAATTCTTCTAATGGCAGCTAGGGCCTCAATATCTCAAGGCTAATTCTTCTAATGGCAGCTAGGGCCTCAATATCTCAAGGCTAATTCTTCTAATGGCAGCTAGGGCCTCAATATCTCAAGGCTAATTCTTCTAATGGCAGCTAGGGCCTCAATATCTCAAGGCTAATTCTTCTAATGGCAGCTAGGGCCTCAATATCTCAAGGCTAATTCTTCTAATGGTAGCTAGGGCCTCAATATCTCAAGGCTAATTCTTCTAATGGTAGCTAGGGCCTCGATATCTCAAGGCTAATTCTTCTAATGGCAGCTAGGGCCTCAATATCTCAAGGCTAATTCTTCTAATGGCAGCTAGGGCCTCAATATCTCAAGGCTAATTCTTCTAATGGTAGCTAGGGCCTCAATATCTCAAGGCTAATTCTTCTAATGGCAGCTAGGGCCTCAATATCTCAAGGCTAATTCTTCTAATGGCAGCTAGGGCCTCAATATCTCAAGGCTAATTCTTCTAATGGCAGCTAGGGCCTCAATATCTCAAGGCTAATTCTTCTAATGGCAGCTAGGGCCTCAATATCTCAAGGCTAATTCTTCTAATGGTAGCTAGGGCCTCAATATCTCAAGGCTAATTCTTCTAATGGTAGCTAGGGCCTCAATATCTCAAGGCTAATTCTTCTAATGGTAGCTAGGGCCTCAATATCTCAAGGCTAATTCTTCTAATGGATGCTGGCTCGTGCATCCTGTTAGTAGCCAGTCTATCACGTAGGGCCTCAATATCTCAAGGCTAACTATTCTAATGGCAGCTAGGGCCTCAATATCTCAAGGCTAATTCTTCTAATGGCAGCTAGGGCCTCAATATCTCAAGGCTAATTCTTCTAATGGCAGCTAGGGCCTCAATATCTCAAGGCTAATTCTTCTAATGGCAGCTAGGGCCTCAATATCTCAAGGCTAATTCTTCTAATGGCAGCTCGCTTCATCTTTTATGCTTACCTGCGTCTTGGTCTTCCTTTTTGTACCTACTATCTAGAGATAAAGTTGCTCTTAAAGCTAATTTAATTTTTGACTTGCATATATTGAACTTCAAAATCTCTTACAAATACCAAGTCCTGTCGAATAGTTTTGCAAACCATATTAGATCTAGCTCGCTAGATAAGTTGTGACTGTATTTTAGATAGCGCTTTTGGTGACTGATTTATTTCGGTGAATTCGGATAAAAACAAAATAATATAAATTTAACACTTCGCTTCCTTCTCCCCCCCCCCCCCTCCTCGCATTATTCCTAGATGTTGATTTCTTTAGGACATCAAACACATTTCAAGGGTTCGGGTTTTGAACGATATTTTAGATGTCTGGGATACAGTAAATACTTACTTCATCTTTAATATCACCTGCCTCCTCCTCTCTTCCCCCCCCCCCCCCCCCACCCCTCGAGGTCTACGTCAGCAGCAACAGTTGTTAGTTTAGCTGCCTTCATCTTTTAATGTTTCCATTTTCTTTTTTATCTTTTTAAACTTTCAGTTTATTATTGGGTTGCCTATTCTGCCCCCCCTCTCTCCCCCTTCCCCCCCCCCCTCCCAGCTTAGCCAGCATCACGTGACTCGAACAGATCCGCTTCGTGATTCTCCAGACATGATGATGTGGCCGTTGATAAATTGATCACATCCTATCTCGCTGACGTCATACGTTTTACAATACCGGCAAATTGGTACACTTGATGTGACGTCATCGGCCGGTTCAATACACGCCTGCTCTCATCTTTATGATCACGACGTATCAAAACCATTTCGCAGTTTAAATCCTTATGAAATTTGGCTCAATGCATCTTCTCAAATATCGATTTTACACTTCCATTTCATGGTTTTGAAAATGAAAGAGATAAAATCTAATGCCGGGACCACAGAGTTTCGTTAGGAAAGCTTTTCCGTACTGAGCCAAAGCCGAAATGGCGATCACCTAAATGTTTGTGACTCATTCATGGCATCCCCACCCCTCACGCCCGCCCTATAAAGCGATTAGCTCCAGTTGATTTGTCTCAGGACGTCTTGACGTAAAACTTGCACTTTTTCTTATCCCCACCCTCCCTACCTTTTTTTTTCCTTTCTTGTATTGATTTCTAACGTGAAAGTGCGTCAGAACCCGTGGCATTGACACCATATCTCTGAGTGCTGAGAACAGCAGGAATGGATGCTAACTACACCACGCTAACTACACCACGCTAACTACACCACGCTAACTACACCACGCTAACTACACCACGCTAACTACACCACGCTAACAGCTTTAGTACAGCGTTAAATGAGGGGGGGGGGCGTCCACAAGATGTGGTCACACCATAACTCTGAGGGCTGGAAACAACAAACTTAAACTACGCTAGGAGCTTTAGATGGGGAGGGTGGGGTGTGTGAGAAGGAGTTGACCTACTTCTAGTTGACTTAAGGTCTTGTCTTACTTAATATCTTTATTAAACTGTAGATTGACATGAATGTGTGCCCTGAAATTTAACAAAAATAATGACGGAATTTTTTTCGTCTGAATTTAACTAAAAAATTAATGTGTCTAACGGAATGTGTTTTGACTGAATTTGACGAAAATAAATGTATCTAAGAAATGTCTTTTGACTTCTCTACAGGTGATGGAGACAAAGAACATGCTGTACCTTGTATCGGAGTATGCACCCAATGGAGAAATCTTTGGTGAGTAGCCTACATCGACCTATGATTTACACCAGGGGTCTCCAAACTACGGCCCGTGGGCCGGATGCGGCCCGCGAGGTCCTCCCATATGGCCCGCGGGGATCTTTTTGTCCACGGAAAAAAAACGTTTGTTGGTGATGGCTGAGCAACTTTGCCCAGAAAAATCAAAGACATGTTTGGAACTAACTGGCCCGAGAAATGAAATTTGATAGTTAATGCGGCCCTCGGACTGAAAAGTTTGGAGACCCCTGATTTGCACGGTCCTATTAGAGTTACATTACAGTTATATTGTCCTTGGCTGGTTGAAATAAAAAAAAAACGAACTTGAACATTTTTTTTTTAAAGTGGGAATGGGGACGCTGACCAAGCATGCTTTTATTACATTAAGTTATTGACATGGAAATAGCATTTAGCATTCCTACACATTGTTTATATAATAATTTCTCCACGTGGGAATTCCTTATGTCCAAACGGACTAGGGAAGGACGGGGTGGGTGAGGGGTGCTCCATCTACCTGTACAGCTGTACTGTTTACAAAACCACCTGTCCCAAACGTGGATGTTTACCTGCTGTGCTTTGACGTTGGTTGTCAATTGACGTCATCGTTCTTGTTGCTCCCCCACTTTCTCTGGTTTTGTCTTTATCAATATCGTTTCTAAATAGGTGTGATTTTTGTGTGCCACCCCCCCCCTCACCCCTCACCCCTCCTTATCTTTTCTCTTTTTCCTCCCCATCTCCGGTTTATTCTCCATTTAAATAAGTGATTTCTCTTGCCCCCCCCCCCCCAATCTAATTTGATTTTTCTTGTCCCCCCATTATATCTGATTCTTCTTGTTTCCCCCAGCCCTATTTAATAAGATGTGATTTTTCTTGTTCCCTCCCCCATCTAATTAGGTGTGATTTTTCTTGTTGTTCCTCCCCCCTTCTATCTGATTTTTCTTGTTGCTCCCCCCTCCCCCTCTAATTAGGTGTGATTTTTTGTTGTTTCTCCTCTTAAGCTAACGTGCTTTAAAAAATGACCCCTGGTTGTATAATCAATGGTTTCCTATTGAAGATGTAGGCAACTGATGTCGTGGGCGTCTAGAAAACTCATTGAAGTATTTCCTCATCATTGTATTAGTTTCGTTTTAATTAGTTAAGGTTGTGTTTTATTGGTGTGTAATGAAGTCAGCTGTTCATTGTGTTTGTAGTGTGATCTAGTCAGTTGATGTATTATATTGTAAGTTAGTTAAGTCTGTGTTTTATTGGTGTGTAATGAAATCAGCTGTTCATTGGGTTTGATTGTTGTGTCATCAAGTCAGTTGATGTATTATATTGTAATGTAATGAAATCAGCTGTTCATTGGGTTTGATTGTTGTGTCATCAAGTCAGTTGATGTATTATATTGTAATGTAATGAAGACAGCTGTTCATTGTGTTTGATTGTAACTTTAGTGCACATTATTTGTCCGATACAGTGAAGGTTCTAACGATGATACAAGATGTATCTAGAGCAGCTAGAGTGACATTGATTTAACGGCCTTTAAATCGTAGCTCAACTGGCACATATATGACCTAGTTCTGCTGTGGTCATTTCGGTACAGAATCCTGCGTCAGCTGAGATGGTCACTCACTCTTGTCCTCAGACATGTTCACGGTTTAAACTTTAGACCGTCGTGCCCAACAGTGGTCTGGCTTGGGAAATAAATAAATAAAAGCCCCCCCCCCCCCATTCCATTTCCCTCCCATCTGGGTATTCATTTTCACGGTGTAATAGTTTTTTTTTATCCAAGCCCGATCAAGACGCTTAAGTCACGCTATGAATTGCAATATACATTAACAACAGAACAACAAATCGGAAGGGTCAATTAAATTTAAGACCTTTTTAAAAAAATCAGATGATTTATTTAGTCCTTTACAGCACCGATCCTACTGGGATTTATCCTAATGTCCTGTCGACCCTGTCCACCTCTGGTCGTGTCCCTCCAGTGGATCTCGTCTTATTCCTTCCACGTGTAGCCGTGTCAGCAAGATGTGTTTAGTCTTCTGTGTCAAGGCCGTCTTAAAATGCTGGTGTCTCGTTTACTCGTTTTACTTCCGTGTTCTTAATGGTCACATTTTTATACGCCTTCAAAAAAAAAACGGATAATTTTAAACAAATCCAACCAAATATTTGTCTTGTGGTGTTAGGTGTCACCCAGCTCCTCTTCCTCCCATTTTGTCTACGGTCTGCGCTAGCGTGCGTCGTGTCTTTGCTAGCATGCGTCGTCAGTTTGTCTCTGTCCTTGGCGTGAGTCCTCTCTGTGAGCTGTGGCACGTGCCTGCAACGTAATAGCCTCTTGATATCAAGGATCGTCTGACGTCATCTGGTAACCTGAGCGCCTGCCTGGGACGGTGAGCGGTGTAATTAGCACGGACAAAAGACCTGGCTCTAGGCCCCGGGGAGATTAGAGGTGATACCGTCTCAGCCGTTGCTGGTGATACCGTCTCAGCTGTTGGTGGTGATACCATCTGAAATTGGGCTGGTGATACCGTCTTAAACTGCTGGTGGCGATACCGTCTCAGCCGTTGGTGGTGATACCATCTCAGCCGTTGGAGGTGATACCGTCTCAGCCGTTGCTGGTGATACCATCTGAAACTGGTGGTGGCCATACCATTGAAATTGGTGCTGGTAATACCATCTTAAACTGTTGGTGGTGATATCTTAATTTTTGGTGGTGACACCATATTAAACTGGTGGTGGTGATACGATCTTGAACTGTTGGTGGCGATACCAAGTTTGTTTATTCTGATGCTAATAATACTTCAGTCCCTGTTCAAAATGCTCCCAGCTCTAGCTTTACAGCCTACCCCCCCTCTCCCCCCCCCCCTCTCCAAGCTGTGTACGACTGATTCATGAAAAGAGAAACTCTGTAACTAGTTGTTAAATAACTTTTTCATTCACCTTTCTCGCGCTTTCATTCTTAATAGGTCAAAAGGTCACATGTCAAGGCTGTATTTATTTGGCTCGCCACGTTTGTAATTGAGTCCCAAATTTCTGGCATCTTAGCTTGTTTGAATGTAAAGGCCATGCTATCCGATAGATTCTGTTTAACATTTGACTAAAATAAACAAAGGACATTCCACTTCTGGCAGCCTGCCGATGTGGGAGATCGGTTCCACGCCGGCTCTTACGGCGCACCATACCTTAAAGATCTAAATATAGTTCCTAGCTTCATTAGACGCTCTGTTTTAGGAAAGTCGAGACAATCGCAGATCACGTGTTTACCAAACGTGGCTGCCATTGGTTGTTAATTGTATTATTGGCGATTTGGGCCAGGGAGTCTCACATTTCTAAAGGTCGGTGTCATGTTTCGTTATTTGGTGAAGCGGAATTTTAAATCTGACCAAATTCACATTACCAGAAGTGACAAACTACCTGATATATATATATATATATATATATATATATATATATATATATATATATATATATATATATATATATATATATATATATATATATGCATTTAAGTTGTTTTTTTTTTTGGCTGGGATATTTAAAAAATAAAAATGAAACCTATGCTTTTATTGAAAAACTGGACAACTGAGTAACTTATGCTCCCGTAGCATTGTAGGGGATGTTGTGTGTTTGTTAACTAAAGCTCGTACTTTGGTCGATTGGGGAGTACCCTCTCTCATTTGACTGGTCTGACGGACACATTAGTTATGCATAATGTCATTCCTATTGTATGGATCCGTATGACGCACATCTATATATAGAGGACTCGTAGGACGTCGCGCCTATTGTATTTGGACCCGCTGACAAGCCTGACGTCACACCTATAATGTGTGGACAATTATGTCTGACGTCACACCTACAGTGTTTGGTACCACTGGTCATGTCTGACGTCACACCTACAGTGTTTGGTACCACTGGTCATGTCTGACGTCACGCCTACAGTGTTTGGTACCACTGGTCATGTCTGACGTCACACCTACAGTGTTTGGTACCACTGGTCATGTCTGACGTCACACCTACAGTGTTTGGTACCACTGGTCATGTCTGACGTCACACCTACAGCGTGTGGGCCCACTGGTCATGTCTGACGTCACACCTACAGCGTGTGGGCCCACTGGTCTGACGTGGCACCTCCAATGTATGGACTATCACGTATCGCTGATGTTTTCGTGCTACCACTGAACAACATGGGATTAAACCATCTAAATGTGTTTACTGGAAAAACTAATTAGTTTGACCATGCACGCGTTCTACCCTTGTTTTGCTTCTATAGATCTAGTGATTAAAGCACACAGATCTAGTGACTTATGTACACATACTTGATGACTAAAGCACACAGTTCTAGTGACTAATGTACACATATTTGATGACTAACGCACACAGATCAAGCGACTAAAGCACAGAGATCTATCGACTAAAGTACATCGATTAGTGTCTAATGTACACAGATCTAGTGACCAGAATGAAATAGTACCAAGACGATGCCTGTATAAAATGTTCCCGCGCCTTGTTTAGCCCGGACTAAATTAGCACCTGTACAGAAATCAATAGAACCGATGCTTATTTGCTAGCTGAAAATCTATATCCGGCTTACTCGCGCTCCCCCAAATAGACTGACGGTGTAACGAAAATGGAAACATTTTAATGGCGATCTAATGAAATTAAGGGCAGGGAGCATCTATTTCTGTAGTCAGGGGAGGGGGGCGACAGGAAGTGGAATTGGTGAGCTGCTTGCTTCCCCTACCCTTGCAGTGGTCTTTTGTACCATGGTGTTTTCTTGTTGTAATTGGGGGTGAAGTCTAACACGTCGAATAGGTGATTGTCTACAGACTTGTAGGTCTCAGTTAGATATAGCTTGTGTGGGAGGTGAACTTTGAACTGAGCCCACCATTGTGTGGGAGGTGAACTTTGAACTGAGCCCACCATTGTGTGGGAGGTGAACTTTGAACTGAGCCCACCATTGTGTGGGAGGTGAACTTTGAACTGAGCCCACCATTGTGTGGGAGGTGAACTTTGAACCGAGCCCACCAAGCTTCTGTGCGAGTCAAGTTTCTCCTAAATGAAACTGAGACACGTATCCCATTGGGATCTTTGAACGTCTTTAATAACTTTTTGATCAACCCGTTATTTTCATCCAGTACATTCGTCGTCTCGCCAGCCCTCACTTCCACGAGAGCTCACCTCTAACTTTGATTTCAAGAAAACAAAAACACTGTATTGTTAAAAAACTGTTGAGAGGTTTTTTCTCAAGTTATCTATAAAAGAGATGTGTGTTGCCACCGTGTGGTATCGGCATGATCTGCCTGCTGAGGTGAAGTGAGAGATGCGCCTCATGTGGGTGCTCTCTGTCCACATTTAGATGTTAGTACCGTTTTACTGCCGTCGTAAGTTGTGTGTGTCATCAAAAGCTTTCAACCTGTTACGCTTCAACTCTTGCTCCCCCCCCCCCCCTTTCTCATATACACACTCAATAGTTTGAATAATAGTTCTCTCAGTAGACTACTATTGAGAAAAAGTTTTAAACTTTTATAACCCATAACACGCGTGGATGGCAATAAATACGGACCTATTTTAATACTGGTTATATAACAGCCTACAACTTTGTTCGTACATCGCTGGAAATATTCGAAGCTATTTTTGTGTGTGCCAATAATGAATATTGTCATCTTAACCTGCTCCTCCCTGACTGCCACAATAAGCTGACCCCAGCCACGACCCCCCCCCTGACGATGTCAGTAACATAACCCACCCAAATATGCCGCCCTAACCTCACCCCCCAACTACGCCACCATAAACTGACCCGCACCACAATCCCCCTCCCCCCTGACTAGGCCGCTGTAAGGTGTAACCTGACCATATCCCTCACGGTATTGTGCTATGTTAAGGTAAGCAACGGAAATATTCTTTTTACGTATTGGTTTTCGGGATATGGTTTTTAAATTGTTGTTTGTAGGCCTACGGTCGGTCGTTTACTAGTCTTAGAAAAAAGCGCGCATAAAATTGACTTGTGTGGTCTTGCGTTCTCATCATGCAACTAGAACTGTCCACGTTTCTGTATGTACATGACTGACACGACCTCCGTGTTTAAGTTTATCAGGTCTAGAATGTATCTATATATAGCCTGCTTGATTTACAAGACATTGTTAAAGATATGATGATCGGGTCTGCCCGCACTAGGACCACGTGATGTAGGTTTGCGCCCAAGGTGAAAGTCTTCGATCGTTGAGAGACTGATAAATAAGGTTAAGTAAACCTGGCCCGCATGGCTTGACGTCATCAGTGTAACATGAGACTGGTATTGTGACCAAGATAAGATGCTATGATGGTAGGGCAGGTAAACATGGGGGGGGGGGGGGCGGGGCTGTTGGAGTCAGTTTTATGGCAGTGGTGACATGACAAATGGTCTTGTCATTTTTGTTGTCTTGAATTAAAATGGTGCCTCCCCCCACCCCCTTACTTCTCACCAGGCTAGAGTTATCTGTTGGTTGTGATTTAAACAACTTCACCCTTCTGTACTAAGACAGCCCTGTGATTTTCCTTTTGAGCATTTTAGCTATTTGTTTCTCCTTTACTCAACTCATGTTGGAAGTATTTTATAGACATCTTCAACTCCTTGTACTGGTTTAATGTTTCCCTGTTATTATCTCTATATCCAGCATTACACTCTCCCCTTTCTACATACATTTTGTGTTAATCTTTGTGCCTTTTTTTATCCACTATAATATTACACTGTCCCCATCTGTACCAAGTTATTGTTACCTCTTTGTGTCTTCTTTTTATCCATTATTACACTGTACTGCCTGTTTTTTTTTGTCCCTTCCTGTGTGAAGTGAGTGTTGATTTTTGTGTTATCTGTTTATCCAGTACCTTGTTGTCCCATCCTGTGCTGTTAATGTTACACTTAATGTTATCCTTTAATCCAGTATTACATTCTCTGCTTCTATATCAGCTTTGTATTATCCTTATCCAGTAGTCCACTGTCCACTGCTGTACTTACCTACTGTCAAAACTGACACTGCCATCAACACAGGCTATAACCTTCCAGTAGTCCACTGTCCACAGCTGTACTTACCTGACACTGCCATCAACACAGGCTCTAATCTCCACCCCCAGATTACATCGCCCAATATGGTCGGATGCCAGAGCAAGACGCTAGGAAAAAGTTCTGGCAGATCTTGTCAGCTGTGGAGTACTGCCACAACAGGAGGATAGTCCACAGGGACCTCAAGGCTGAGAACCTTCTGCTGGACGCCAACATGAACATAAAGATTGCAGGTACGCTCTGCTTCACCTAGTTTGTCATTGTTTGGTTGTCACAAAAACCAAACTTTACAAGAACCCTATTTTGTGTTCATGTCTCCATATAATGTCTGAATGTACCATGCTATAATTAGACTATTTTTCCCCCCAGATTTTGGTTTTGGAAATTTTTTTGAACCCAATGAACAGCTGGCCACCTGGTGTGGGAGCCCTCCCTATGCAGCGCCTGAGGTCTACGAGGGGAAGAAATATCTGGGGCCACAGATTGATATTTGGGTCAGTGGCCAGCAGACATTTTATTTAGCTCTCTAACTTAGGAGAACAAATTTTCTTAAGATTTGAATTGTCTTACTAATGTACTGCACCATATAACTTAGTGTCCTATATGTAAGGAAGTGACATTTATTAAGTGTTACTTCTGTGCTACACTATATAACCTAATGTCTTTTGACATTTGAAATTTCTTACTAATGTACTGCACTATATGTCTTACAGAGCCTGGGTGTTGTCCTCTATGTCCTGGTATGTGGGGCGCTGCCATTTGATGGCCCCAACCTCCAAGTCCTCAGAGACAGGGTCCTGTCAGGACGGTTCCGTATTCCTTATTTCATGTCCTCAGGTTTGTTCTCTCTTTAGCTACCGGGCAACAGCTCTGTTGTATAGTTACCTAGCAACAGTGCTGCTTAGTTACATATTATTAATTATGTGGCTTATAAATAAATTTGTATTTTGAACCAGCTTTGTCAATAAAACATACAGAAATAATTGCTAAAGGTGATAATAACTTGGGTATGGTTGCAGTTCCCTTAATTGTTTTTCTCCACCCAGAATGTGAACAGCTTATCCGTCGGATGCTGGTCCTAGATCCCACAAAACGCTACAGCATTGCTCAAATCCGTGCCCACCGCTGGATGCAGATAGACGGGGGCTACCCCCGCTCTGCCCCACCCTCACCTATCATCGGCTACAACGCAAGCGTTGGAGAATTCAACGAACAAATTCTTCGCATCATGCAAAGTTTGGGCATTGATCAGAAGAAAACTATGGAGGTTAGTATAGGCCCTTGTTCAAACTCTGCTTTGTTTCTATAATAAAACAGTTTAATAAATAGTAATATTGGTTACTGAGCAATCGTTGTTGCTCTGTTAAATAAGGAAAAGAATGTTAGAACTATATATATAATTTTTCCTTTTTTAAAATCAATAAAAGTTATTTGAAACCAGTTTTGTGTGGTACATGTAACCTTGACTGTGTTGTTTCACCTGCAGGCATTACGCAAAGACGCGTATGACCACTACACCGCCATCTATTACCTCCTGCTGGACAGGTTGCGCCACCACCGAAGTAGTTTCCCCACAGATTCCAGAGTTGACGCTCGCCGGCGCCGCCCTAGCACCATAGCCGAGCAGGCCATGTTACAGAATATTCCTGGTCGTCCGTTGATTGGATCAACCAAACACGGAGGGTTCTCTCGCACCCTGGACACCCCCAGCGTTGGCACCGTCCTAGTGCCACGGAACTATCCCCTCAGTGAAGCAGACATGGTCCCGCCCACGCCAAACGTGGCACTCTGCATGAGTGAGATTCTCCCCCAGCCCTTCCTCAAGTCCCCCCAGGGTGGGGCTGTGGCTGGCAGTGTGATAACAACATCCATCGATGAGGGTGTGGAGGTGGATATCCTAGACCGCAGGGACTCTGACGTTGAATCCATGATCGGTGGGGGTGCTGGTTATCCGTCTCGATCTCGAGGTTCCCTGTCTGGTTTCTGTACGGGCCAGCGGTCAAGCATGTCCAGCTGCGGAGGCCAGAGCAGCATGGTCAGCCTGTCCCCCTGCACCAGCACGGACTCTAGCCTGGGGGTGGACCTGTGCTCCCAGCTGTCCTCGCCCTTCCAGGCAGCAGTCCTGGCCATGCAGCAGGAGGGGAGCTACATCAACACCAGCCGTGGGAAGGCCCCCGCGGAGAACAGCCACCAGCATCTGCTCACCCTGTACCCCAGCTCCATGTTGAGTCACCTGACCAATGTCAGCGGGGGAGGGGGAGGTGGACATCCTCGCCATGGGCGCTACTCCATCAGTGGGCCATCAGGTGGACCCTCGGGTGTGTCTCCGTTCTCATTGAGGCCAGACATGGCGCTGGGTGTCAACCAGTTTCTGCAGGTAAAACATTTCCTTCCTCTCATTGCTCTAACACAACTGAAAACAACATATTTCTAAATACTTTTGTCATTTCTATGAAATTTACTTGCTGAAGATTTTGGGTTATGTTTACATATCATCAGCATTTAGTCAACTTTTGTATATTAACTAGTCCGTAGGTTACTTGAAATTGACCTGTGGTCATGGTTTTAAAAATAACAATGAAAGTGCCAGGTCTCTTGACCACGTATCCACAAAACTTGTTATATAATTGTTTCTGATCTCTGTCCAGGGTGGATAGTAAAATTTATATCTCACTAAAAAAACATGAGTACAAAACTAAAAGGATCACCAAAATTTTGACATGATGTATTGTGTGCAGGTGAATCAAGATGAACAGCCGGTGCCAGAGGAATTTCTACAAGACAGGGCTCAGACCAGGTCTCCAGTCAACTTCAGAGAAGGTCGGCGTGCATCTGATGGGCTGGTAGCTCAGGGCATCATTGCATTCAAACAGAAGTTAAAGGAGAGCATGCGGGCCCAGGGCATGCTGGAACTGAGACAGGAACATCAGCAGCTGCAGGTCAGTCACCTCTATTTACCAGTGTTTCTTTAAGTATTCATATCCATTTAGTCATTCATATCCATTTAGTCATTCATATCCATTTAGTCATTCATATCCATTTAGTCATTCATATCCATTTAGTCATTCATATCCATTTAGTCATTCAAATTGTCTTGGTCATTGAAATCACCTTAGTCATTCAAATCAGATCACCTTAGCAGGGGCGTAGCGAGGGAAGGGGGGGGGGCGGGGGTGCGGACCGCACCGAGTGACACAATTTAGGGGGGTGACACCAAGGCAAAAAATAGCAAAATATATAGAGAAAAACTTGAGGGGTGGGGGGGGGGGGGTTGCAAATTGAAATTTTAGGGGGGGGGGGTGCAAAAAAGAAAACTTGAGGGGGGGTGCAGATCGAAAGTTTGAGAAGGGGGGTTGTGCAAATCAAAAACTTGAAAGTTTGTCCTCGGGAAGGGTCGTTACGCCTCTAGGGGGTGACACCATTAAGTGCCGCACCGGGTGACACTCGACCTCGCTACGCCACTGCACCTTAGACATTGAAATCAATCTAGTCTGTGATGGTCATGTTGTGTAGCCTAACCTGAGCTCAACTCTGTGTCCCACAGAACATGTACAACACCAAACCCACTGAGAGCGTCAGCACCAGCAGTTGTCCCACAACCACCACCACAGTCACCTCAAGCACAGCTGTGACGTCATCCAAGCCGCCACAGCCCCACCGCAAGCTGTCTGCGCCCCACCATGGAGGCTTCCGTCAGTGGTCGCTGGACGAACAGTCCCCCCAGCGGCGCCGCCCTCTCATCAAGAGGATGAGCCTGCCATCAGAGACCTTTGACATCCAGCCACACCGCCTGCTGGCGTTGAAGCAAGCTATACAGGTGAGACAGTTGTCTAGAAAGGTGAGACAGTTGTCTAGACAGGTGAGACAGTTGTCTAGGCAGGTGAGACAGTTGATTCAGTCTAGACAGGTGAGACAGTTGGTTCAGTCTATACAGGTGAGACAGTTGTCTAGACAGGTGAGACAGTTGTCTAGACAGGTGAGACAGTTGTCTAGACAGGTGAGACAGTTGTCTAGACAGGTGAGACAGTTGATTCAGTCTAGACAGGTGAGACAGTTGATTCAGTCTAGACAGGTGAGACAGTTGATTCAGTCTAGACAGGTGAGACAGTTGATTAAGTCTAGACAGGTGAGACAGTCTAGACAGGTGAGACAGTTGATTCAGTCTAGACAGGTGAGACAGTTGATTCAGTCTAGACAGGTGAGACAGTTGATTCAGTCTAGACAGGTGAGACAGTTGGTTCAGTCTATACAGGTGAGACAGTTGTCTAGACAGGTGAGACAGTTGTCTAGACAGGTGAGACAGTTGTCTAGACAGGTGAGACAGTTGTCTAGACAGGTGAGACAGTTGATTCAGTCTAGACAGGTGAGACAGTTGATTCATTCTAGACAGGTGAGACAGTTGATTCAGTCTAGACTGGTGAGACAGTTGATTAAGTCTAGACAGGTGAGACAGTCTAGACAGGTGAGACAGTTGATTCAGTCTAGACAGGTGAGACAGTTGATTCAGTCTAGACAGGTGAGACAGTTGATTCAGTCTAGACAGGTGAGACAGTTGATTCAGTCTAGACAGGTGAGACAGTTGTCTAGACAGGTGAGGCAGTTGATTCAGTCTAGACAGGTGACACAGTCTAGACAGGTGAGACAGTTGATTCAGTCTAGACAGGTGAGACAGTTGATTCAGTCTAGATAGGTGAGACAGTTGACTCAGTCTAGACAGGTGAGACAGTTGTCTAGACAGGTGAGACAGTTGTCTAGACAGGTGAGACAGTTGTGTAGACAGGTGAGACAGTTGATTCTGTCTAGACAGATGAGACAGTTTCCTACTGTTGTGACCTTACCTGACTGCTTGATATGGCTGTATGTTTCCTACTGAGGTGACCTTACCTGACTGCTTGGCTTGATCCACAGGTAGAAGAGCACCTAGAGAGGGCCAGTAGCCAGGAGAATGTTGACCAGTCAGTCCAGGCCCCCAGTGGCCTGACCTCTGGGACTGGAGACTTTGTTGACAGCAGCCAACAGAGGCTGCAGCAGAAGAGGCAGACCTTCCAGAAACATGGCCAGTTGGCCCAGCAGTTCCAGCAGCTTAATCTCAAGCCTGGCGCCACTCCCACTTTTGCTGCTGTTCAGGTATGCAGTTTACTGCTTGGTTTTAGTTTTTACACATTTTTTGTTTGAGATGGTCAAATAAATGTCCTGTCCTCTGAATCTTTTAGATGGTGCCAGGCTACTTTGCTCAAGCCATGACTCAGCAGTTCCAGGATCAAGCTCCAGGACAAGTCTCAATGGATCAGAACTGTCTCACACAAAACTGTCAACTCCAGGATCATGGCGTCACTGACACCAGTTTTAGCCAGTCGACACAGATGACAGTGCCAACTATGGTCAAGGCCCAGACGGAGGCCAACAACTGGCCCCTCCAGGCCATGGCCGCCCAACCTTTTCACCCTATGAACCCACTGACCCAGGCCAACATGAGCCCTTCAGTATTGGACCCCGGCTCACACGGGGCGCCCTCTAGTACTTACATGGCACAGACTTACGACACCAGCCACGGCGCCGAGCCAGAGACTGGCGCCCAGGATTCTTTCCCCAGCCTGTTCCAGCAGAGGATGGCCATGTCCTCCTTCACGCACCAGCCCATTGGGGAACAGCTGCAGCAGCTGGTCGTCAGGTCCCACCCCGGACTGGCCCCAGCCTATGATCAGATCCTGCTGCATAGTGACAATCCCCTGGTGCCATTTTCTGTGGCCTACAGGGAGGTGATCTGTGATGGTGCCGTCAGCTCCAACAGCTGCTGCGCCACAAGCTGTAACCCTTCCTATGTTGACTCCAGCAATAGTAGCCCTTCAGCAATCTACCCCGCCCGTTACGAACCCACCCCTTGTTTTGTTGCAGACAACTCAAAGACTCCGGAACTCTCTGATCCCTGCTCACAGACTGGTATTTCATGGCTTTCCTCCCCTTCTCCGTCCTACACGACCGAGCCAGACAGTCACTCCCAACAGATGACCAAGAGTGACCTTGGCTTTCAGCGTGCTGAAGCTCCCCCTCAAGATCACACAGGAAGTACCACGGTAAACAACGACCTAGACCAGATGTATGACCTGACCTCACCCAAAATGTCTTCGGCCCGCTCCGCTCACATGCAGCGCCAGTCGTTTGCCAGCAGACGTGAGGAAAGTTCCATCGAAGCGGAAGATCTGCCCACCCCCACACAGTGGCAGCGGAGGACTGGGGTTTTCATGGCTGTGCACCCTTTTCAGAATGAGAACACGTTTCCTTTTGTCTCTGGTGCTACCACATCCTCTGTGACGTCACTCCCTCCCTCCACTGTGACATCTTACCCTCCCTCGACTGTGACATCGTACCCTCCCTCGACTGTGACATCTTACCCTCCCTCCTCTCACTCCCCAACTACCTGGCTGTCTGATCACACCAGCGCCCACCCCTCCTCCCCCCACCCTACCAACCCAATGTCTGACCTGTACCCACAGTTCCAGTACCCCGTCTCCCCCCACCACCCTGGGGCTGACGGCCAGTTCTGTCAATCAAACTTGGCCAGCGAGGGCCGCACGGGTATGTTGTCATGGGGTCAGAGTGAGGAACAGATGGACTTGAGTTGACCCCTGTCTGTAGCTAACAGGAGTTGACCCCTGTCTGAAACCAACAGGAGTTGACCCCAGTCTGTAGCCAACAGGAGTTGACCCTGGTCATAGCTTGTCTCAATGGTGACCTGATATCTGCCAGAGTTGACCCTGGTCATAGCTTGTCTCAATGGTGACCTGATATCTGCCAGAGTTGACCCTGGTCATAGCTTGTCTCAATGGTGACCTGATATCTGCCAGAGTTGACCCTGGTCATAGCTTGTCTCAATGACCTGATGTTTACTACTCGCAGCCTGTCTGTCTGTCCGTCAGACAGATAGACTGCAAGTGATTGGGTGGGTGGGTTGGGGAACCAATACTGTTTTGATTTGGTTCTTTGTTGTTTGCTTGTAGATTTGGATCAATACAATTGTACATAGAGAAATAAAAAAACTGTTTTTATAGAGTTGTACACACCATGCTATAGATTTGTTACCAGCTGGTCAATGTTGATTTCTTGTTATTTTGTTGTATGCTGTAGTGCATGTTAGGTGACCTGACACCATTGGTGGCTGATCTACCAATGGTGGTGTCACCTGTCACCCCAGGTGGCTGGATTGTTAAACACCAGCAATAAAACATTTTGGTCAAATATTATTTTATATTTAACAGAAGTAAAGAAGAAAATGCTTTGCTATTATGAACAAGTCCCATGAAAATTGTGGATTAAGTGTTTGAAAAATGAAAAGTAAATTGTCTTGAGAGTATTGTGAAAGCGTGAGTGCTAATTTACCCCACGAGGAAATAGAAACATAATTTAAAAATCTGATGGTGCTGTTTGATAGTCTATTTTTATTGACCTTGCCATGATAATAAAACTTGAAGAAATGTGCTGTGAGTAAAATGTTGATGTTGAAGTTTGAGTTGTTGTAAGGCAGAGTTCCTGTAAACTTAGCAGCTGTACCCTCCAGCAGTTTTTGTCTAGATGTTAAAAGATGCTAACAGAACATGGTGCTCTCTGTGTTATGAGGCCTGTACTTCCTACACTTGTCATTAAAGCCCTGTTCTCATTAGCTACATACAGGAGATTCTATGGAATCTTTAGAGCAAGAGAATGTTGTATGACCAGTCTCAAAGGTTTCCTCACAGCTAAGGTTCCCCTCACCTTATTGATGTTAAAAAAAAACAATACATTGAACATGTTCATTCAGTTTTTAATTGTTTTTAATTATTTTTTAAATAGAGAAAAAATATTTTGTTTCGGAAAAAAATTTTTTTATATTTTACATGTTCAATCCCACAAAAAAATTAAATTGAAATTATTTTTTTTTATTTGATTTTAAAAAAATTTATCTAGCTAATATTGTTGATGAAGTTGATGTGAAATCAGATGCTTAGAAAGAAGCCAAATTTCCACAAACATACTATGGGTAACAGTTGCTATGCACATGATGCATTAGTATATGTTTATAAGAAGCTGTCCAAACAGTGAAGATGAAAATAACATCCCACACATTTGATGTGAGCTAGGATTTTAATTCAAATGTCATATGAATGTTTTTGTAATCCAAGAGCTTAATTCAAATGTCATGTGTATGTGTGAGCTAGGAGCTTAATTCAAATGTCATGCGTATGTGTGAGCTAGGAGCTTAATTCAAATGTGTTCTTTTTTTTTCTGTGAATTGCTAGCATTACCAGCATTTGGTGTTGCTTGATTTGATAGAGATGTGTCTGTCATGTTGATTTCAATCTCCCGTTATAAATTATGGAACTCATTAAATTTGTTACATCATCTACATTGTAATATATACACACATTGTTAAATATGTTAGAATGTTGACATTGTAACATAAAACTGTTGTCAAATGTTAGAACTTGTGTACATTTTCAACTCTACTAACTATAATAACTATACTAGCAGGTCATAACTCGTCTAAATTAGAACGTGTTTGTGTTTTAATATAGCGGTCACCACATGATTCATCATCTGTTAAATATGTGCGCCTATTACCTTCCTAATAGCATCACACGATTGTGGCATGAGGTGTCACCTTTTATATGGTGACACCACATAAAGAAAAGTGCTACATTCATTTACTGACAAAATACTGTTTTATTTTACTGAAATAAATAGGGGGGGGGGGAATGGTTGACACCATACCGAGTGATACCACCATCTCTAGCACTTTCATTTCCTACCATCCCAACCCCAGGAGTTGTCAGCTCACAAATGTGTCCTACCCATCTTTAAATTATAAATAGAAACATTTGTGAATATGGTTTCAGAACTTTGAATGTATTATGAGGTTTGAAGTTATTATGGAGATGGAAGCAACATTTGCCAAGTTAGAATAGCATCATTTTTTTTGTTCAAACACTATAATAAATATACACATTTTTGTTACCATTGAATGTCTTATAAAAACCTTTATAAGTCCATATATAAAAGTCCACAGTCAAGAATTGATGGTCTGTTGTAATAAGTCAGTAATTAATTTATCACTGAGCATGTTGAGCTGGCTTACAAGTCCTTGACTAACACATATCACTTGCCTTATCTCCTGTGTTTTGATTGGTGGTCCAGATTTTAGACAGTGATAATGTTTGACATGTTACCTATGATTAGCTTCAGGTGTAAAACTATTGACCGCAGCACTAAAGGTGATGAACTCGCTTAGTTAAGGCTTTGAATTTTGCCTTAAACATATCTGGAGTCCACCAGCTCTTGCACAAGCCTGTGGTGTTGTTGTGTGAATGGTGTGATTGTGTACGTTCTACCTTGTTGCTGTGGTGTAGTTGTGTGACTGATGTAGGATGCTGAGTGTAGTGTAGGTGCGGCCTGTAATGTACTTGTGTGGATGGTGTAGTTTTGTGAATGATGTACTTGTGTGAATGGTGTGGTTGAGTGAATGATGTACTTGTGTAAATGGTGTAGGTGTGTGATTGATGTAGGATGCTGTGAATGTTGTGTTTGCAGCCTTGTTGCTGTGGGAAGCAGGTCTTCCACCAGCAAGTATACATGAACCAAACTGGCTTGTGCATTTACACATTGTTTATTTTCATCAGTCATACCTGGACACCCAACTTTATTGTTCACTCCCCTGATGTATTATGTCCCCTTGTTGCATCTGATTTGATACTGTACCTGAAGCCCTGAGTTCACTGTAGCAACATATCAGCTAGCAAATGGTTTTTGATCCAATCGTCCAAATATACCCTTGTTCATACTGTGCACATATCATCCATGTTGCACTTTACCCATTTTTTAAGCATGTTTTTAATGTTGACTATTCACATGACTCAATAGTTATTTTTCTAAAACCAAATAAAATGTGTTATTAGAATCAATATGTATTTTAATCAAATATTAATTTTTTTTTACTGCATAAAAAAATTGTATAGTTTTTATTCAGGTAAAAATATTTGAATTCAATATTTCAATGAAGTCGGTAACCTTGATCAGATTAATTTAATCAATTGTTTTATCATTAATGGATGAATGGTCTTTGCTTCAATTTGTCTGCACTATACACATGTTAGGTGTACATTAGACCATTCAGCTGCAGGTGGCGGCCACTATTGTTCACATGACCACCACAAGATAGCTCATAGAATAACAAACTAACTTGCTTCAGTCTTGTTTTAACACTAGATGACATGTTCTCTCTGATAGCTTGTTATAACCATTGTTGTTTACCTTACGGAGTTGAAGAAATTCCAGTCCAGTTTGTGATGGATTCATTTACTAGCAGTTTTTATTTTTTTTTATTGATGGGACACATATCTGCCCGGGTCTTTTCAAGAAAAATCAATTGTACATATCTGTGCTGTATAAAACAAATTAGAATGTCTGTCACTCTCTTGTTATACATAAGTTGGACATTGTTGCTGTCATGTTACAATTAGAATTCATGATGTTTCTGTTTCACCTAAACTTGTGCAGCTTTTCTGTTTTTTCTAGGTAGACCATAGTATTTAAAGAAAATAAATATTTCTATTAGTATAATATGTGCCAGTTTAAGGCTGAACAGAAAGATGTCAATGTCACTCTAAATGACATGAATGTCATAAAATGTTGAACAAATTTTAAGGTGAAATTGATGAAAAATAAAAATGCTGACAAAGAAATTGTATAAAACTCACTTAAAATTATTGTTATATACCAGAGTTGTCCTATCTTAAGTTGTCTATTTCTGGTTGCACCATCCTTGCTCTGCCCACCTCCCTTAACTGTGCAAACTTTAGGTGGCAGGGAAAATGTCCACAATAAACTGAACAGGTGATGAAATGTTGGAACAGAAAATAAACTCAGTGTTCAATGTTCATGCTTTTTTGTTGTTTTTATTTTTTAATTTATATAATTACATTTTATTTTTTAAATTGGGGGTTCTTTGAAGATGAAGGGCCCTGTGACCTACTTTAAGCATGTGGATACAGTCTGTGACCTACAATAAAGTGGTCAGTACATCCAGAATGATGCATGTTCTTGTGACCTATTTAATATGGTTAGTACATCTTTGATTATGTAGGTCAGGGGTCGGCAACCTTTTGAGACGGAAGAGCCAAAAGTTACAATTTTCAAAATTTCCCAGCTTTTAAAGAGCCACAACCATTTTTATTTTAATATTATGATCTTTGATTAGGATTAGGTAGGCCTATATATATATATATATATATATATATATATATCAATGTATGTAAGTGTGTGTGTGTCTGTCTTTTATTCATTATTACAACTTTCATCCGATGGCCATGAAACTTTAGGAAGCTGTTGAGAATACTCATGGGGAGATATTTGCGAAAATAAAATGTCAAAGTATTGCAGACTAATATTTTTATTAGTTTCAGGAAGAAAATAAAATAATTATTAATATTTGTCCATGGAACTGAAGAGCCGCACCTCGACATCAAAAGAGCCGCATGCGGCTCGCGAGCCGCAGGTTGCCGACCCCTGATGTAGGTCCTTCTGACCAAGGTTAATCATGTGGACAGCACATCATGTATGATGCAGTCTGACTCTTGGCCTGATTGTGTTTAAAATGTCTTCTCCAATTAATTGGCTTATGATTTTATTCTTCCCATATCTTGTTTTCTTTACATAAATAAACAATATCGTATGGATCAGAAGGTGTGGGCATGGTCGAGTCGGTAAAGTTCATGGTTGCTAAAACCAAAGTCTCGAGTTCGAACCCCCGGGCAGATGAGGCTCGTCTTCTAGGAGAGACAACTCCAAAATCAAACAACTGCTGCCTTGTAGTTTGTTCTTGGTCGGACAAAGGCTATGGAAGCAAATCCAAAAAGAAAAACACGCTGAAATAGTCAATGGCCTCAATGGCGCATAACCAGTTGACACGTATACTTGTGTTGGAAAGGGGTCTGCGTGGTTGAATCGGTAAAGCTCTTGGTTGCTAAACCAAAAAGTCTCGAGTTCGATCACTTCCAACACTAAAAATTAAGAACGAAGAAGAAGTAGTATGGATCACAGCAAGAAGGATGAAAATTTTTTCACCAAACACAAGAACTAGACAAACAAATAAAATTCATATTGAGCATTTACAATAAGAATTTATTTCCAGCATAAAGGAGGTGTTTCATGTGATATAAATAATGACAAAAAAGTGCTTCATTTTACAGTTGGCATAAGTTAACAACAAACAAAAAAACAATGTATTTATTCACAGCGCTCAATAATTTAGTGGCTGTCAAATGTTGAAACAGGTGCAGGGTTGACTCCTAGAGTCTTCAAGTTGTAAAATTGGAAGATTTTGTGTGAAATGTAAAACAGCTTGTTGGGTTCAATGTGTGGGGCAGAAAAGTGAGGTTAATGATGAATTCAGATACTGTGAGCTAACTGAACTGGAGTTTATTCAAGAAATGTTTTTGGTATTTGCAAAATAATTCTATTTAAGATATTCATAGAATAAATGAAACAAATTTGTTTTCAAATTTACCATAGGAAATAGAATAAGTTAAAAACTGTTTGGCATATAAATTGTGTATCTTTTTAAAAAATCTATTACTATGATTTTGAAAATGATTTAAAGAGTAAAAAAAAAAAACAGCTAAAACAAGAAATAAAATCATCTAAGAGTTTTTCAATCTAAAAATTTCAAATAAAAATAAAAGTTAAAAATGTTTAAGAAATCTGCCCAAAATGTTACATCCATTTTGAAAATAAAAATTATGTAAATAATAAGAGGAAATATACAGTGGATTTTAAATTAGGAATAATCAGTTGGTGCATACAATCTAAGTCCAACTGATATTCCCTGATACTAATCAATCCTATGTTACTAATTACTGTGTGGCTATGTCTGGGTCATAAAGTGTGTCAATGGGTCATGTGTTGACTTAAGTTGTACATCTATATAACCTCATTATTTTTGGTCAAGAAGTCAAGTACATTTTACTAATTGAGGAGTATAAAGGTGTGTGTAAAAGAATTTCAACCAAATGTGCATGATTTTGATGACATTGGACCATCAGATGTGGAGGTTCTTACACATTGAACACACACAATTTTACACACTCAACACATTACCTTGTGTAGGCATCAACAACTTTAACCACAAAATATTTCATCCATTGAAACAAAATTCTAACAGCTGTTAAGTTAAAAAAATAACTGTTACAAGTTTACTGATAAACAGCACATAGCCCGTGGACATGATTGTCATTTGTTTTAAAATACACTATTCTAGTTAACAAGTGAAAGTTTTGATTTTCCTGTAAGGAATCAAACGTCATAAACAGTGTTTACTGTGAAAGGTGAAGGAAAGCAAACTAATAAGCCTAGTGAAAAATTCCCCATAAAAATCACAAACTTTGTTTACCAGTATCTGAATTGTTTGAGCATTTGCTTCCACAGTTCATGATGTTAAGCTAATCTTTGGTCTAGAAACTCACTCACACATTAGAAAACACCAAACTGAATTATTGCAACATTACCCACTATCTTTTGTTTATAATTTAAAGTCAAGAACAGTAACTCAGACGACAAGCCCCTGACACTGTTTAACATTTGGTTGCACAATTGCTACACCACAAACACCCACATGAATTATAAAAACCTTTATCACGAAATGTATGTAAGTATATCAACAATGCCGTCTCATTCAGCACAGAAAAAATAAACCAATGGACAGAGCATGTAAAGAATGCAATCAGACATGCAATACAAGTGCTCACATGCAACAAACATGCTGCTCTTTTCATCCACAATGTAAATTGTCAGGGAGAAACAGGATTCGGCTAAGAAAGCCAATTTCGTAAATTTAAAAAAACATTTTTCTAAAATTTAAGTTAATTAAAATTTAATAACCTAATTTTTTAGCATGGGTATTTATTTATAGGCACAGAAAAGAATACAATAACCGTCGGTATAGAAGCTAACATGTATATCAGATTCTACAAAACCAGACAAAGAACTAGCACTTCTACAGTCTTACTCCAACATTGCAATGAATGCTTGTAAAACTGACTAAGACTAAAGCAATATAATACAGCGGCAACTAGAATATACCAACACAAAATCACCAGCCTAAAGAAGACAAGAACTACAGGTCAAATGTACTTACAAAACACAAATCTTAGTTCAAAGAAAACAATTCAACATGCTATCACCTTCAACAGCATACAATAATTATCAAATGTGATCAGTGTTGCTAGGAGATCCACCAGCAAAAAATGTTACAAAAAAAAATCCTATCTTGGGTATAGATGAAATCTACAAGGACAAACAAAGGACCTATGGGCAGAGAATGATGCCACAAAAATTGACAGGAAATATTCTCTAACCCAAATAAATTGAAACTCTCCTGTATAAAAGAGCTGTGTGGAAAGTTGAAATACATTCCTGTGATCAAGCCACTGGGGTCTAGCTTTCATTATTCAAATGTTGCCTGCTACGAAGGGTTCAAGGACACCGTGTCACTGACATAGTAAACCACAGGTCACTAGAGAGATGGGAATGCTCAGATTTTTACCTAGGTGGACCACATGTGTGAATTAAGTAGACAGCCAATCACTCAATATCTAAGATGATCCTAGTATTATGTTCATCAAATGTGTTATGCTAATTGGGTTTTTTAAACTAACCTATATTTCTTACTTATGACAATGAACTTGATTTTCTCTATAACAAGCACATTTTTAGATCCAACTGTAACTATCCCTCTTAGAATACCCACCTCGCTCAAACTGTAAGTATCCCTCTTAAAAAACCCACCTAGTTCTGATCAGATCTTTATGATCCTGTACAATCAAAAAGTTACAATTAAAATCTAAAAAAAAATATGATATATTAACAAAGAGTATAAAACTTACAAGATTAACACAATACCACAATCTCATAGGATAAATCTCCCCATATCACATCCTACAATAAAATTACTTCCATACTCCTTATATTATCACTACAATTCCGTATCATTTGTTACTTTAGATAAGTTTAAAAAGTAGCCATCACTAGTATGAATCAACAGTTGGGGACGAGTACTTGATTGGACTAGCATAGTGAAATCACAGAGTTCAGTATATGTAAAAAGTCTATCACAAAGAGTGTAGCAACAATCAATGTTTGACCACAGCATTCCTTCAGTTGTTTGACCACAGCATTCCTTCAGTTGTTTGACCACAGCATTCCTTCAGTTGTTTGACCACAGCATTCCTTCAGTTGTTTGACCACAGCATTCCTTCAGTTGTTTGACCACAGCATTCCTTCAGTTGTTTGACCACAGCATTCCTTCAGTTGTTTGACCACAGCATTCCTTCAGTTGTTTGACCACAGCATTCCTTCAGTTGTTTGACCACAGCATTCCTTCAGTTGTTTGACCACAGCATTCCTTCAGTTGTTTGACCACAGCATTCCTTCAGTTACCATCTACCAGAGAGGTGTCAACTTACAATTTACACACTGCTGGCCAAATGTGTTAGCTCACATCAGAGGGTGTGGTCAGTTACCATCTACCAGAGAGGTGTCAACTTACAATTTACACACTGCTGGCCAAATGTGTTAGCTCACATCAGAGGGTGTGGTCAGTTACCATCTACCAGAGAGGTGTCAACTTACAATTTACACACTGCTGGCCAAATGTGTTAGCTCACATCAGAGGGTGTGGTCAGTTACCATCTACCAGAGAGGTGTCAACTTACAATTTACACACTGCTGGCCAAATGTGTTAGCTCACATCAGAGGGTGTGGTCAGTTACCATCTACCAGAGAGGTGTCAACTTACAATTTACACACTGCTGGCCAAATGTGTTAGCTCACATCAGAGGGTGTGGTCAGTTACCATCTACCAGAGAGGTGTCAACTTACAATTTACACACTGCTGGCCAAATGTGTTAGCTCACATCATCAAAGGGTGTGGTCAGTTACCATCTACCAGAGAGGTGTCAACTTACAATTTACACACTGCTGGCCAAATGTGTTAGCTCACATCATCAAAGGGTGTGGTCAGTTACCATCTACCAGAGAGGTGTCAACTTACAATTTACACACTGCTGGCCAAATGTGTTAGCTCACATCATCAAAGGGTGTGGTCAGTTACCATCTACCAGAGAGGTGTCAACTTACATTCTGGACAATTTACAGAGGGCTGGCCAAATGTGTTGGGGCTGACATCATCAGATGATGTGACCAGGAGAGACACTGTAGGCCAACATGTACCTAAATCTAAGGCCCTGACCTCTATCAGACAATAACATCAAGCATGACACAAGAATATAATCCAGTAAGACCTAGTTATGTAAGGCAATAAAAATGTGCCAGACCAACACATTCAACTGACCACAGCCAATCACCTAGTTAAGCATCACATGCCAGCCCCCAGAATTTTTTTTTTAAAGTAAATAATTGTATTAGTACTATTAGTCACAAATACTATAATTTATTACCAATTTTAAAAACAAAACAAATCCTCTATACCAGCTGCATATATAATTTTTTCCCTGAAGTAGTCAACTTGTATCCTAATCCTAGAGAGTCAAGAATTAACCCACTACTAGTCAAGTCAAAGATATTTCTCTCATGTTAAGATAAACCCCCATAGAATCACAAAATAAAATCTGAGGACAGCCTACAGAAAATTAACCACACATCACACCAACAGCCAACAAAAAAACACCAACTTTTGATTTACTGTAAGAGCCTCAGTTTTCTCAAAAGTAAAAGTTGATAGATTTAGCTCAATGAAAGTTGATAGATTTAGCTGTAGATTAAAGTTGATAAGACTTAGGTCTTGCTAACAGTTGATGGATTTAGCTCTAGATTTGAAATTGATACAACTCAAATCTTGCTAACAGTTGATAAACTAAGCTTGTTCTGTATGTGCTACACTGTGTAAAAAAAGGAGTCTAGTTATGACAAGCTACTTAAGGTATCTAGTGTTGACATCTTTGGTTCATATGGCCAAATAAATAAAAACAGATGGTCATCTGATGATGGTCATCTGATGATCATGAATGGTTCTTCTAATCCATGAGTAGTAACGAAGATGTTTATAAACAAACCTCCAAGAGTAGAGACCCAGGCGTGAAATACACTTGACGTTGGAGGAACCTATCACCCATGCAAGTCAAGATTGTAACTGTCAGGAAAGAATAACAAATCGTCTTTGTTTATCAACAAGCTAATCCTAGTCTTCAACAGAATTCAATTATTGACACAGGCCATTAGGTGATTGCACAACTTGGCATACTCCAAGTTGTTGCCAGATAACTTGCGCACTTGCAGGCCAGGCACGTGGCCGTCCATCCCGCTGCAGACTTCCAGCTCCATCTGCAGGTCGCTGTGACCGTTGAGTTTGAAGGAGGTGTCGGAACACTGGTAGTCCACCTGGGGGCAGATAGAGTCCAGTGCGGCCTTGACGGCCTGGAGCACGTCCTCCACACTTTTACGCTGGGTCGTCTTGATCTCCAGGAGGATGGAGGACATGTTGTCTGCACTGTGGGGGGAGATGTCCTGCTCCATTTCTGAATGTCCTGAGTCTGTGTTACATATGGAAGGACGGGGTGTGTTGGTGGGGGTGGGGAACGGGGATGTGGCAGGGGAGTAGCAGCCGTAGGTTGGGGAGGACGAGGAGGGGGAGGCTCCGACGGAGGGAAAAAGTGGGGAGGATGGACGCGAGGAGGAGTATACAGCTGTTACAGAGGAGGTGATCTGGGGAGGAGACGGTGAGGGGGAGAGGGAGTTGTGAGGTGACGCTGACCGCTGGTGAGGGCTGGGTGGCATGTGTGAGGGTGAGGGGGGCGAGGATGTGATCGTTGGCACAGGTGAGGTCGCAGGGGAGCACACCTTTGATGACGGAGAGGAATGTGGCAGAATGGTCATGGAATGTTCACAGGGAAATGAAGGATCCTCCGGGCCTGTCCTGCTGCCCTCACCATAGGGGTCTGCTATAAAACAGGTGGGTGAAACAGTCCGTCCTGACAGCAGGGGGATGGGCATTGTTTTATAACTGCTAGCGTAGTGCTTGTGGCCACCTATCAAACACAGCGGACTGTAAGGGTCCCTGGACTGGCTGTACCCCATCATGTAAGAATAGTAAGACGTAGGGCTGTACAGGTCACAAGCAGAATCCGAATGCTGCACTGGAGTGTTGTGGTGGTGGTGGTGGTGATGGTGGGAATGTTGATGGTAGCCGCTGGAGTGCCGGCGCAGCCAGGACGCGGATGATCTGTGCCGCATGGCTGAGCCGGACCCCGAGGGTGAGATTGAGGAAGAAAACAAAGGTGATCTGGACACGGCGCTGCTGGAGAGCGCTGGAGGTGCATACGGCATGAAGGATGAGGTGGAGGAGGTGGGCGAGGACGGGCTCCTGCTCCCTGGGATGCTGGCCAGGTTGGTGTTGATCCACGAGGGGTTGAAGAGCTGCTTCAGCTTCTGCTGACGCTGCTGTTGGTGGTAATGCTGGGAGGCTGTGGTGGAGCCGGCGTTTGACATGGACACATCCACATGGGTCAGGTGACCGGTCAGTGAATTCCTGGGACTCTCCAGCCTCTCCTCCACCATGTCGCTGGGGTCAGTGGTGATGACGTCAGTCACATGACCCTGCGCGTCCGTGATGCTTATTTGAGGATTTCCTATATAGTGTCTCTTTTTCGCACTGCGGCGTTTCTTATGTTGTTCAAGTCTATGGGCTATCTGCTCGGGTGAGGGGGGCTCTTGAAAGTACTGGTCAAGCTCCGAGGATGAGGTTGGGGTCAGGGGTAGGTGACCAGCCACTTTAATATCAGCTTCAGCCATCTCTTCATCATCATCAACACGACCTTCAGCACCATTGTCCATGGCATCAGCCGCATCTTCCCTGATCATCTGAAGGTTCTGGAAGCTTGTGGGAGGCGATGACCTCTGTATAGTTTGTGTGTAGTTCTGCAGCAGGTTGCTGTAGCCCACACTCCCTGCTCCTATCTGTGGGGGTGAGTCTGAGCTTCGGATCAGACGACCTGTGCTGGGACCAGAACTGCCAATATCCCCCAAGTAACTGCTCTGACCTGAGGCTACAGCTGGGCCAGTTGGCAGACGGGCAGGGCTCTGTAAAGTCTGGAGCAGCTTGGAGAAGTTCTCTGGGGGGGTGTCGGACCCTGACTGCAGGCCCTGCATCATCTGGCTGAAGCTGAGGGCGGGGATGGAGCCTGGCTCAGCGTTGACGCACTGCGGGAGTGTTTGTGGGGAGGAGCCTCTGGAGGTGACAGGTCGGCCGGAGGTCAAGCTCCCCGGGGGTGTTGAAGCTGATTGAGGACATCCAGTGTTGGGGGGAGGTCCAGGGCTGGAGACCACGGGCAGGCCAGATGTTATCCCTCCCCCCATGGGTTTGGTGTAGCCTCCCATCTGATGGGGAATACCGCAAGATATTCCCCCTATTTGGTGGGGTAATCCGGACACAATGCCTCGACTAGGAGGGACCCGTGTGATTGGAATGCCTGAGGTTATCCCCCCTGAGAGGAGGGGAGGCGACGCCCTCTGCAGGCCTGTAGGGGTGGGCGAGGAGGAAGGTGATCCACCGGACGCCATTTGGTGAAGCTGTAGCTGCTGGAGCTGTTGGTACAACAACGCAGACTGGACATCAGGTGAGAGCGGCCTGGAGCTGACAAAGGCTGAAGGTGGAGGGGAGGGGGTGGGGGAGACACATATTGTACTCTGAAACAGAAAACAAAGCGAGAATTAACATATAATTCATTTGTTATACAACACTTATTGTCATCTAGTATTTTAAAAAAACTAGGGTTAATAAAAAAAGTTTAAATTAAAATTTAACAGTGAGTTGGAAAACTAGTTAATAACAAAAATCATCTTTTAATGATCAAAACAGGAGTGGTCAAATAAATTGTAAGGTCACTTCATATTTGAACTATCAGCTAAACCAGAAAATTAAAGGAATTAGCATGTAGCAACATATAACTACATACTGATGTAAAAAGACTGAGATCTGATTGTAATCATGTTTCAAAGCATGGTACGTACAGGCACCAAACCAAAAAATAATGGATTAATTGGGATAATGGATATGCATGATTCATACTATATCTGCTCTGACAAGACTTCATTCTCTATACTCATGTAAAAAATTTTATTTTTTGAAAATCTTTAAATTTCTATCAATTTTTAATTATTATTTTGGGAATAAATAAAATTATTATTATGGAATCCATTATAAAGACTATCTACAACTGACAGTGAAATGGTAAAGCAACTGTTAGACCAAAGAATGTTTGAGACATCAAGGATAGAAAAAAATGAAAGCTGAAATTAACACTTTATTAGGTTCAAATAACTAGTGTATAAACAAAGCATGATCAGTACGACCAGTGGCTTCCCTGTACTAGAACCCTACTGGTCTGATGTTTCTGATTTAGTGAGACACTAGTGCCACCATTTAGGTAGGATAATGAGGTGTGGAGCTACATTTTTATAAGTGGTTAACCCAACCACCACAAGAGGTTAACCCAACCACCCTGAGTGGTTAGCCCAACCAACACATGTGGTTAACCCAACCACCACGAGTGGTTAACCCAACCACCAGACACAACCAGTTTTGTTGAAGATGTCATGCCAAGAGAGACAACAGAGTAGAGGCATCCATAAGCTTAAGTGATGTTGTATTTACTGTACTATGACTCCCATAAGCTTAAGTGATGTATTTATTGTACTATGTTCTTTAGATCAAACATTTGTAGGACCGGCTACCCTTGCTGGGTAACATTAAACAATCCTGTATTCTCAGAACTATGTTCTTTTATCAAATTTTATGAATGGATGAATACCAAATTCATTATTGTTATAAATTTAAATAAGTTTTACAACTTTCCGCCATAACTTGGTATTTAAGATGAGTTTAAGAAATTGTCAAGTAAAATTATTTCAATAGCACAGTGCATGGGGAAAACATAGGGAGGTTTGGGAGAATAAAATCTATGAAACAAGCAAATAAAGCATTGTATGGATAGCTCTTCTGGATAGCCCAAGTGACTCTTCACAAAGGGAGGTAGGAAATAAAAAAACAAACCCAAAACTGCAACTCACACAAAACTTTGATCACTAAAAAAATAAACAAAACAAATATTCTCAAGTATCTGGTTTTTGGTATCCTTGTGTGTAGTGCAATTTAATAGAGAAACAAATTTAGTCTTAACTATTTGGTGGTTGAAACCAATTAGCAGACATTTGTTCAATGTTTAGTTTTTTTTGTTAAGTTTTATTTAATTCAAAATTTGTCTGTATAATTAAGCGAACTGATTATATTTACAAAAACAACACAGTTTACTTTCCTTCCATCTTTTTGATAAATGTGTTAAAAATATTTTTTTTTTAAATTAATTTTCATTGGTCTGAGCAATAAGAAGTGTATAATTTCTACTTGTCTAAACCAGTCAAAATGTTTTTTATTGAAGCAGCATTCCAGTGCATTTCACTATAGACTGAACAATAGAAATACTTTTGTCTATTTTAATTATTTTATGTGGTGTCTATTTTCAGCCAGCTTCTGTTTACTATAGAAATTGGTTTTTAAAAATCTAGAGAACTGAAGAGAGAATATCTTGACTAGAACTTTTTGTCAACCAAAGTTTTCAAGTGGTAGGGGTGAAATGTGAATTACCTATTGTATTGTTACCTGTAACTTCTGCAGCTGTATGTTGTGTGTAATATGACTAAAGTGTCCATATGGTAGGTGTGAAGTTACCTGTAAATTCTGCTGTTGCAGTAGGTGGAGTGTGTGTAATATGACCAACGTGTACATGTAGGTGTGAAGTTACCTGTAAATTCTGCTGTTGCAGTAGGTGGAGTGTGTGTAATATGACCAACGTGTACATGCAGGTGTGAAGTTACCTGTAAATTCTGCTGTTGCAGGAGGTGGAGTGTGTGTAATATGACTAACGTGTACATGTAGGTGTGAAGTTACCTGTAAATTCTGCTGTTGCAGTAGGTGGAGTGTGTGTAATATGACCAACGTGTACATGCAGGTGTGAAGTTACCTGTAAATTCTGCTGTTGCAGGAGGTGGAGTGTGTGTAATATGACTAACGTGTACATGTAGGTGTGAAGTTACCTGTAAATTCTGCTGTTGCAGTAGGTGGAGTGTGTGTAATATGACCAACGTGTACATGTAGGTGTGAAGTTACCTGTAAATTCTGCTGTTGCAGGAGGTGGAGTGTGTGCTGTTGTTGGAGCTCTGCCTGTTTGTCTGCTGCCACAGATCCTGATTGTTTCTGGAAGACGGTAGGAAATTAGAGACTAGGTGGGGGATGGGTCCTGGGTTGGGGATGGGGGGGGGGGTAGAAGCTACCCTATGTTGTGAGTGGGTTATCCGTACAATGCTCAGAAATTCCTACCTAACCCACCAACTTCAAATCTCATTTTGGAGTTTTGAGTCCCTGAGTCTACCTAGCTCTGATGGGTACCTGACTTAAGTTAGGGAAATTAAAGGTGGCTGGGCACAGAGCTGACCACACTATTCCTTCTATTCCATCAAGAAACATGAACTACACTTCATCTGCCTAATGGATCACTAGGTTTTAAGAGGAATATTTTACTTTTTTACCAAATACCCACTAACACATGTAAAGTACCCCATTCTTATGGCAAGGAACTCCAGAATATCTGGTTAGCATTCTTGTATTCCACTCAATAAGTAAATCACATTGTGAATTACACCTGGGTAAGTGACCACTTTAAAAAAGCTGTATGACAGTTAACTAAAGGCTATACTCAACACCAATCACAGAATCCACTCCATCCTACAGTGGGGAAGTCATGGACACCAATGTGAGAAGCATTACCTGTAATTCATGACACTCCAACTGCAGCTGTTTTAAACTGCTGTGTGAACTATGCTGGGTACCAAGGCTTTGGTTGAACAAATTCTCCAGGTATGCCTGCAAAGTTGGAGATGGACATTTTATAAACATGTCTGCAAAGTTGGAGATGGACATTTTATAAACATGTCTGCAAAGTTGGATGGACATTTTATAAACATGCCTGCAAAGTTGGAGATGGACATTTTATAAACATGCCTGCAAAGTTGGAGATGGACATTTTATAAACATGTCTGCAAAGTTGGAGATGGACATTTTATAAACATGCCTGCAAAGTTGGAGATGGACATTTTATAAACATGTCTGCAAAGTTGGAGATGGACATTTTATAAACATGCCTGCAAAGTTATAGAATAACCCTTCCTACTTATGCCTGTTAGGTTAAACAAAAACAATTTTTAATTGAATGAAAAGACAAATTTAATAAAAAAAAACCATGTACCATCAGGTAAACATTTACCTGATTTTTCCCTGAGATAGCCAACCCATCACTGGCTCGCCGTACAGGTGAAAATCTTTCATTGGCCAGGTGGAGAGCATTGACGTCTTTAAAGGAATCGCGATCTGTAACAGAGACAATATTGTGTGGGTCCATCTGATCCATGTTTCTCAAATATGTATACTGAAACCCTGCCAACATATTCTGTAAGTGATCCCAGTATTTGTATCTTATCCCTTACACTCAAGTATTTAGGATACGGCTACAGGACATTTACACCCCCCCCCCCCGTCTATTACCCCTCTGGTGAATTAACCCCCCACCCCTCAAATTAGAATCCTAACTCTAACTCAAATTCTATACCTATATATTACAATAATCCTAACATTAAGAAAAAGACCAAAACCTAAGCATCCACCTCCACTTAACACAAAACCAAAACCAACGCTAGACATTAGTTTAAGCCTAACCCTAGCCATAACCCTGTCCCGGGGGGAGGGTGTGGTAATGCCCTGTTCCCTTAGGATCAGTAAGAAATATAAAGACTTACGAGAACTTCTTTCAGATGGGGACATGAGACCAGATGATCTACGACTGCGGACTGGCTGGTGCAGGGAAAGTTTCTGTTGGAGTTCCTCAGGGCTGACCATGGCCAGGGTGTGTCTCTGTTTGATGCCGCGCCCATGGAGGTAGCTACACAAGGTACGACAAAATAGGTTAGGACTAATACACAAGTAGGACAAACTACGTTAGGACATACTACACAAGGTAGGACAATAGGTTAGGTCATACTAGACAAGGTAGGACAAAATATGTTAGGGCCTAACTTGACGAAGTATAACAGAATATGTTAGGGCATAACAAGACAAAGTATAACAGAATATGTTAGGGCGTAACAAGACAAAGTATAACAGAATATGTTAGGGCGTAACAAGACAAAGTATAACAGAATATGTTAGGGCGTAACAAGACAAAGTATAACAGAATATGTTAGAGCATTCAACTCAACAAGGTAGACCACAACTTATTAGGGCGGGTGTTCAAACGGCCATCTATACATAAAACCAGATCTATTAAAAAATTATCAGATAAATAAAACATTCATTTGGTCCATCTATTGCTGACCACAAGAAACAACTCACTCATTGAGGGCATCTAAATCTGGCTCCTGCTCCTCTGCTTCTTCCACAGTCACGCTGTTGTGTAGGGATGGGGTGGGGAGTGGGATTCCAGTGGGGGACAGGGACTACATGCAAGAGGAAAAAACAAATTTATAAGATACATTTTATTTTCAAATCAAACTAATTTATAAGATACATTTTATTTTCCAATCAAACAAACTGTCTATAGAAAATTGTTCACATATGTAGAATGTTTTGATCACAAATCACAAGAGACAATGTCAGGCAGGAAAAAAAAACTGGTTCTCACCTGGGGCATGTGAGGGAGTCCTTCATGACTACCTGGCTGACTGTTGGCATAGAACTGGCGCTGGAAGTGTGAGAACAGGTGGATGTTGGCCCCACCGTCAGAGGCCCTGCGACCCAGCAAAGACGAGGCTGCAGGCAGAGAACATTTTATGTAAAGCTAGTGATGCAGTTAGATGTGATAATGTTATGTACAGCTGGTGATTTTCACACACATTCAGATTTTGGGAATATTAGATTGTGTAGATTCATGGCTACTATTATGTGTGAAAGAAGGTAGAGTTAAGACTTACCAAAGTTGATTGGTGGTCTCAACAAATGTGGATCCCCTGCTATGGGCATGTAGTTAGTGGTCATCACATGAGGGTTGTGTGTCCATGTCGACATGATAGGGTGGCCATGGGACTGGAAAATAAACAAATTTTGTAAGACAGTTGTTACCATGTTATGGGGATTTTTGGGACATTTTTTTAAAACAATAATTTTAGAACAAGATATAGCTGCTAATCAGTTAACTGCCAATCAGGTAGTTAATAAAATGATGTCACCACCAGGTAGGACTTACCTCAGGTAAATTGACATCAGGTGGAGGGGGTAAGGGAGCAACCAACTGCTGCGGCATCAAGGGGTAGTAAGGAGGGAGCTTGACCCTAAGGTCATCTGTGACCTCGTGACGAGGGTCACCAACCCCAACTGTGTGCCTTCTCATAGCCAGGTACCTGGCCAAAGCCTCGGGGGATGGTTCCTCGTCTGAATCTGATTGGTTGCTGTCTTCAAGCTGAAATAGATTCAACACAATTTACTTGTTCCGCCAGACATCTGTATCTGACTTTAGAGGGAATAAATAGATATAGCAGTAGGATTGGGTTATTTTAAAATGCTTCTCAACTAGATTAAATTTTAAACTGGTAGCACTGTACACTTGACCTACCTAAGCAAAATTTTAAACTGCTAGGACTGTACACTTGACTACCTGAGCAAAATTTTAAACTGGTAGGACTGTACACTTGACCTACCTGAGCAAAATTTTAAACTGCTAGGACTGTACACTTGACCTACCTGAGCATACTGGCTGCGGAATGCTGCTAAAGCACTGAGGTGAGATGAGAGTGCTAACGATGATGAAGATGATGAAGGCGATGTGGAAGCTGAAGACTGAATGGGTATCTCAGGACTGTGTATTTCCAGAGGGACCTCCACCCTTTCAACTGTGAAAAAAAAACCTCTAAAATGCTAAACAAGTCACAGGGGAACCTCTACCCTTTCAACTGTCAAAGTATATGAAAATACTCTACTAAAATGCTAAACAAGTCACAGGGGAACCTCTACCCTTTCAACTGTCAAAGTATATGAAAATACTCTACTAAAATGTTAAACAAGTCACAGGGGAACCTCTACCCTTTCAACTGTCAAAGTATATGAAAATACTCTACTAAAATGTTAAACAAGTCACAGGGGAACCTCTACCCTTTCAACTGTGAAAAAAAAAAATACTCTACTAACATGTTAAGTCACAATTGTGTAAACACAGATGTGGTTTGATTAAAGATCTCAGCAGGTGACTACAAATTTACAATATCATTTGACCTGCTGATTCAATAACTAACACCATCAACTTGATTTTGAGCTCTAATGACTTTAGTGTATGCACTATCTAGATTTTAAGTTAATTTTACCATTAATAAATGATAAGCTAAGGAGGTATTCAAACAGAAAAAGGATAAGAACTATTGTTGTTTTATTTAATGTTTAAAAAAAATTATCCACAAAATTTGCTAATGTCTGATGAATAAAGATAAATGCCTAAATGCTAGTTTGATAACTTTGCAAAGCCCAAAAACCAAAGCTATACTCAATTTTGTTCTTTTCCTTGAGGAATAATGAATTATTGTAAATTATACCAGTAATATGAATAGTTGTAAGACTAAAAGAAATTGTTTGAAATTATACATTTTTAGAATTTAAGGGCTTACTACAACACACAGATTGCTTGTTTAATCACACTAGCCAGTGCCAGTGAAAACATACCAATGCCTGTTGTTATGCTTGATCTGCGTTCTGTTCTAGTCACTAGGGGGAGTGGCGTGGTTGAAGCTGGACTGTTCCGAGACACCATCGCTCGCGGATGCTTCCGGAATTTGTCAGCAAGTAGGTGATAAATGGCACTTAGGTTGTCAAAGCTATTGGATTCTACAGACTGGGGACATCAAGGTAAATGGTTACAACATAAGACACTGTTTTATATAGACTTGGGACCACAAAATGGTAACTGGTTACACCTTAAGACAGTGTGTTATATTCTACAGACAGGGGACAACAAGGTAAACGGTTACACCTTAGACAACGTGTTATATTCTCATGTACATTTTAGTGTTTCAATTTCTGTTAAAGTCTAGAGAATAATATCTGAACAATTTGTATTTGAGAACAATTTTTAAAGTGTACTTTTACATCATCTCACCAGTAATAAATAATTAATATCGCTTTCACAGAACCAGACTGTATTAACTCCATTATTCATTTTCTTTTAAATGTATACATATCCATTTCACTAAGTGCTTAATATAAAGATGGTAAGGAAAACAGAACTAAAGCCTTGTCTTAAACATTTTAAAAAACTGGAGTTTAAACAGTCTGGTTCTGTTGATGTGTTATAAAAGTGTATTTAAAACTGCCATAAAAATGGGATCAAGAGTTTGACCAGCCATCTCACCTTGACAGTGGAATCAATGTCCAGGCCTAGGCTAGCCATGTGGGTGAGGATCTGCTGGCCGAGGTCCGAGTCCACGGACAGAGAGTTGTCGTCCTCCCCCTGGTCAAGGAGTAGCTCGTCGTTGTCCAGGTCCTCTGAGCCCGCATGCATCCAGGTGTGTTTGACTATCTGTGAGATGGTGTACCTCCTGGCTGACTCCACCACCAGCATGTTGCTGATCAGGTTCTCACAGTCTGGACAACAAACAAACAAAACTTATCAATCAAATGTTGCTGATCAGGTTCTCACAGTCTGGACAACAAACAAACAAAACTTATCAATCAAATGTTGCTGATCAGGTTCTCACAGTCTGGGCAACAAACAAACTCAGCAATCAAATGGTGGAATTACATCCCAATGATATGTTGGTTATTTAAAAATTGATCACAATTTTCTTTAGCTATTCTGTATACATATACCAACAAAACTGATAGAACAAATTTTTGAAAATTTGTATGGTTTTAAAAATTTGTATGGTTTTAAAAATTTGTATGGTTTTTCTTTTACAGATAAAATGGTATCTATTTTGCACAAATTTTGATTTTTTGAAAGTGATTTTCAGAAAAAAAAATTGCAAAAACAAAAGTATTTTAAAATGTTATCTATCATGATTGCTACCAACTTCTATCTCTATACTCCTGCAAGTTTTTATTGAATTCGCATAAGCCATCCTTGAATTATTTCAATGTTAAAAAGGTAAATAAAATCCAAGATGGCCGACATAACCATGACAACGGCAAGAACTTTTGGGCCATTTTTTTTATATTTTTAGACTTAACTCTGAATCATAAATATATGCTAAATATTATAGCATTAGGTTTAGAAATAAGCATTTTGATTATTTTGGTTTTCATCACCCGCCCATTTTTCTCATGCCCCTGATAACACAGTCCTCCGTGCAGGAATAAGGTCCCCTAGTGAGAACTAAGGGGTAAGTGAAAACATGTAACTCACCTCTTGTCATGTAGAAAGGTACCCTGTATTTGCCTGCTAGAACTCTGTTCCTTAAACTTTGTAATGTACTGCCATCAAAAGGAAGGGCGCCGCACACTAAAACATACAACACTACACCCAAACTCTGAAACAGGAAATAGAAAAAATAATCATATAAAAACTATTAACAGAACTATAAAAAGCAGCATGACAATTGTAGCCATTAAATGTTTTTGAGTAGCTGAAGTAGAGCTCTCTGTTTTATTTGGCAAGTCAGGGTCCAAGTCTAGGCGCTAGGGCTAAAGTCTAGTCTAGCAACTGTTATATCTAGCAGGTAGGAAGACAATGTTCTTTAAGTTTGACCTTTGAACCTGTTATCATAATAGTGTTCTGAAACCAGTTTTAGCAGTGATTCACAATGCTTTAGTTGTTACATAAACTTTAAAAATACAAGATTTTTTTCTGCAATATGTAACATATTCTCTCAAATACATCTGCATTCAACAAGTGAAAGATAGGGCCTATATGACTCACCCATACATCCACTTTAGGAGCGTCGTATTCCACACCTTCAAACAGTTCTGGGGCCGCATAAGGGGGACTCCCACACCAGGTCTTTAGGGGAGAGTTGGGGGCAAAGAAGTTACTAAAGCCAAAATCTGTAACAATAAAACATAACTTCAGTGGAGAGTTGGGGGCAAAGAAATTACTAAAGCCAAAATCTGTAACAATAAAACATAACTTCAGTGGAGAGTTGGGTGCAAAGAAATTACTAAAGCCAAAATCTGTAACAATAAAACAAAACTTCAGTCGAGAGTTGGGGGCAAAGAAATTACTAAAGCCAAAATCTGTAACAATAAAACAAAACTTCAGTGGAGAGTTGGGTGCAAAGAAATTACTAAAGCCAAAATCTGTAACAATAAAACATAACTTCAGTGGAGAGTTGGGGGCAAAGAAATTACTAAAGCCAAAATCTGTAACAATAAAACATAACTTCAGTGGAGAGTTGGGTGCAAAGAAATTACTGAAGCCAAAATCTGTAACAATAAAACATAACTTCAGTGGAGAGTTGGGGGCAAAGAAATTACTGAAGCCAAAATCTGTAACAATAAAACATAACTTCAGTGGAGAGTTGGGGGCAAAGAAATTACTGAAGCCAAAATCTGTAACAATAAAACATAACTTCAGTGGAGAGTTGGGGGCAAAGAAATTACTAAAGCCAAAATCTGAAACAATAAAACATAACTTCAGTGGAGAGTTGGGGGCAAAGATATTAGTAAAGCCAAAATCTGTAATAATAAACACATTATGTCATTTGAAGAGAATAGGGGCAAATAAATGATTAAGGCCAAAATCTGTAACAATAAAAAAAATTCAGTGAAAAAAAAATTAAACACTGGCAAAGAAACTACCAATCTGTAAGGCAAAGCAATCAAACTCACCACATTCAATAAACAAAATGTATAAGTGTCTGATTAGGTTGATAAAAAATATATATATATATATATGCAGCAAGACCAACACTGTATTATCTAATGCTGGGTACTAATTAAAACTAAGTTAGCTCTAACAAACACAGGCAAGCAATTTTGTAATGTTGAGGTTGGCATCCAGCAGCAGGCTGGAGCCAACAATGTGTTATGTTATAAAATGCTGGGTACTAATTAAAACTGAGCCAGCTCCCCCAAACCCAGGTAAGACTCACCAGCAATTTTAATGTTGAGGTTGGCATCCAGCAGCAGGTTCTCAGCCTTGAGGTCTCTGTGAACAATGCCACGACTGTGGCAGTAGGCCACGGCAGAGACAATCTGCTGGAACTTTTTTCTGGCTTCTCGCTCGTTCATTCTTCCATGTGCTACTAAGTGATCTGTGGGGGGAAAAACACATTTGTTTTATGGTTTACCACTTTGACAATGCTTTAATTCTGGTGAAGGAAAACGTTTGTTTTATAAAGTATATTTTTTACTAGTCAAATCTAACAGCCTCATAATGAATGAAAGGCGGTTTGGGAATAAAGATGAGGTTTTGAATGCTTGAAGAGATAACTTATATCTTTAAGCTTATTTCTCAAGCATCATTTTACTGCACCTTTTCAATGCCATTTTAATTCGTGATAAATATTAAGAAATATATTTTTTTTCGACTTCCAATTTAAGAAAAAGAAAACTCTCTTATTCTATATAGCCTATCTAGTACCCGTGTAATGCTAAACAATCATTGCCAAGAGAACTCAACCCAAAGTGTATTATTTGGATAGATAAAAGTGAATTACCCGCCCCTTCTTAGATCGGTGAAGTGAGCCCAAGGTCTAGTAGATTCCCATTTGACCTAGATTTATCGTCATCAGCATTACGCGCGCCCCGTACTACGTTACGGAACTGGTGTACATTCTTTCGCGGCTATTGAACACATCTGGCGGGCGTTAGGGTGGAAGTAGATCGAGAGATACAGGTCAACAGAGGGCGTTGTGATGTTGGTTCGGTAACACGGCTAAAGGTTCCAACTGTTGGGAACCCATAGCCAGGTGTACCTATGTCGTGTATACTGAGGTACACGTAACTCAATTGTGTGTGTGTGTGGGGGGGGGGGAGTTGGTAAATGTACATGTATATTGAATGTAGGTAAAAATAAAATTACCTACTTAACTAGTACAGTATACAGGTGCATGCACCTGAATAGTGTAGATGTAGGCTAGTTGTATAAATAATTAAGTAGGTAAATTTATCTGTAAAATGTAGGCCTATAATGTAAGCCGGTAAATGTACGTGTATACTGTACAAAAAAGGCAGGTAAAGTAACCTGTATACTGTACAAGGAAAGTAGGTAAATGAACACGTATACTGTACAGTGTAATCAGTTGTAGGTAAAGGTACTTGTATAGGTAACTGTAAGCAGGTACAGGTATTGTATACGGAACAAGGTAAGTAGATAAATGTGCCTGTACATTGTTAGGTAACCCACGCAGATGTCGCACCGTTGACTGTCCCATGACCAACATGTGCCTGTCACACCTCGCGAGTCAGGACGACCCGAGACGTAAGCCGACAGATCACATGCCAGGCCTAGACGGTTAGGGTAAACAAATGCAGCGTAAACATGGGCCCTGCACTGATACATGGCCTAGTACACATCACAAGCACACACCACTAGCTAGCACAGACTCGGACTTGGATGACATGTGTCAGAGACCCATGCTCAACTACCATCTTTAGAATAAAAAAAAAATAAACCTCTTTCAAAAAGTTGAGATTTTAAAGTCTCAACTCAGAATACACAAGCGCAGTTTATTTTAGAGCTGTAATCTCCGTGTAAGAAGTTAAATGTAGGAAATAAAAAGAGCAAGACCATGCGGACAAATAGTTGTAACTAGCCCCAACACTGGAAGCTTTCATTCAGCCCATCCACTGGGGTTAAAGGTTGTCTTTGTGGGGGCTTATCTCAACACAGGCTGGGGTGTGCTGGTAGTTGTCAAGCTACAGCATGGCTACATTCACACTGCTGCGTTATAGCTACATTCAGACTGCTACCTTCTGGCTACATTCACACTGCTACCTCCTGGCTACATTCACACTGCTAGCTTCTGGCTACATTCACACCGCTACCTTCTGGCTACATTCACACTGCTACCTTCTGGCTGGTACATAGTGGCTACATTCACACTGCTACCTTCTGGCTGGTACATTCTGGCTACATTCACACTGCTAACTTATGGCTGGTACATTCTGGCTACATTCAGACTGCTACCTTCTGGCTGGTACATAGTGGCTACATTCACACTGCTACCTTCTGGCTGGTACATAGTGGCTACATTCACACTGCTACCTTCTGGCTGGTACATAGTGGCTACATTCACACTGCTAACTTATGGCTGGTACATAGTGGCTACATTCACACTGCTACCTTCTGGCTGGTACATTCTGGCTACATTCACACTGCTAACTTATGGCTGGTACATAGTGGCTACATTCACACTGCTAACTTATGGCTGGTATATAGTGGCTACATTCACACTGCTACCTTCTGGCTGGTACATAGTGGCTACATTCACACTGCTATCTTCTGGCTGGTACATAGTGGCTACATTCACACTGCTATCTTCTGGCTGGTACATAGTGGCTACATTCACACTGCTATCTTCTGGCTGGTACATTCTGGCTACATTCACACTGCTAACTTATGGCTGGTAAATAGTGGCTACATTCACACTGCTACCTTCTGGCTACATTCACACTGCTACCTTCTGGCTGGTACATAGTGGCTACATTCACACTGCTAGCTTCTGGCTGGTACATAGTGGCTACAATCACATTGCTACCTTCTGGCTGGTACATAGTGGCTACATTCACACTGCTAGCTTCTGGCTGGTACATAGTGGCTACATTCACACTGCTAGCTTCTGGCTGGTACATAGTGGCTACAATCACATTGCTACCTTCTGGCTGGTACATAGTGGCTACATTCACACTGCTACCTTCTGGCTGGTACATAGTGGCTACATTCACACTGCTAACTTATGGCTGGTACATAGTGGCTACATTCACACTGCTACCTTCTGGCTGGTACATTCTGGCTACATTCACACTGCTAACTTATGGCTGGTACATAGTGGCTACATTCACACTGCTAACTTATGGCTGGTATATAGTGGCTACATTCACACTGCTACCTTCTGGCTGGTACATAGTGGCTACATTCACACTGCTATCTTCTGGCTGGTACATAGTGGCTACATTCACACTGCTATCTTCTGGCTGGTACATAGTGGCTACATTCACACTGCTATCTTCTGGCTGGTACATTCTGGCTACATTCACACTGCTAACTTATGGCTGGTATATAGTGGCTACATTCACACTGCTACCTTCTGGCTACATTCACACTGCTACCTTCTGGCTGGTACATAGTGGCTACATTCACACTGCTAGCTTCTGGCTGGTACATAGTGGCTACAATCACATTGCTACCTTCTGGCTGGTACATAGTGGCTACATTCACACTGCTAGCTTCTGGCTGGTACATTCTGGCTACATTCACACTGCTAACTTATGGCTGGTACATAGTGGCTACATTCACACTGCTAACTTATGGCTGGTACATAGTGGCTACATTCACACTGCTACCTTCTGGATATATTCAGATTGCTAACTTTTGGCTACTATCAGTCTGCTACTTTCTGGATATGTTCAAACTGCTATCTTCTAGCTACATTAAGACTGCTACCTTCTTGCTAGCCATTCAGATTCCTTACATGATGATAGAAATGGACAAAACAAAGGCTTATTCAGACTGCTACTTCATTCTCACACGATTATAACGACAGTATACAAAAACTAAGACGATAGTTCAACCAAGACTGACTATAATTTAATAAGATTTACAACTAATGCTGTTTATCCTTCGGTTCACGTAACTGGGACATACAAACAGAAGCGGTCTACCGTGGTTTAACGATTCCATTTCTATTATACGTTTAGTCAGGTTTATTACATCTACGAACGCATCGCACGCCCCCACACACACCCTCATTACACTCTAGCTAAGCCTTCTTGAAAACACGATAGAGCTCTTCAAGCTTAGAAGACTCGGTTACATCCACAACCACAGGCTAATCAATAGCCGGTGTATCTCAGTGCACGGATCGCACTAGCCAAATACCGCAGCCGTTCTCAGATCACACTAGTCAAATACCACAGCCGTTCTCAGATCACACTAGCCAAATACCACAGCCGTTCTTAGTGCACGATCACACTAGCCAAATACCACAGCCGTTCTCAGATCACACTAGCCAAATACCACAGCCGTTCTTAGTGCACGATCACACTAGCCAAATACCACAGCCGTTCTCAGATCATACTAGCCAAATACCACAGCCGTTCTCAGATCACACTAGCCAAATAACACAGCCGTTCTCAGATCACACTAGTCAAATACCGCAGCCGTTCTCAGATCACACTAGTCAAATACCACAGCCGTTCTCAGATCACACTAGTCAAATACCACAGCCGTTCTTAGTGCACGATCACACTAGCCAAATACCACAGCCGTTCTAAGATCACACTAGCCAAATACCACATCCGTTCTTAGATAACACTAGCCAAATACCACAGCCGTTCTTAGTGCACGATCACACTAGCCAAATACCACAGCCGTTCTCAGATCACACTAGCCAAATACCACAGCCGTTCTCATATCACACTAGCCAAATACCACAGCCGTTCTCATATCACACTAGCCAAATACCACAGCCGTTCTCAGTAACCAACCGGACACCAGAAGCCAATGCAGAATTGCTTGTAAGCGGGAAAGATAAATGAAAAAAATCTACACATATTTTAAAAATCGATAAAAATGATTGGACTGAAAGGTTGTCATGTCAGCCAAAAGCGAAAGAATAGTGCACACATCAACTGCATACTGCTCACATTCAATGAATCTTATCTGCAACCCATTTATACCGAATAGGGCCTACATCAGTGCAAAGAATACCAGAGATGCCCACTGCTCACGTATAATGCCTACTGCTCATGTATAATGCCCACTGCTCATGTATAATACCCACAACACTTGTACAGTCTCACACACACACACACAGACACACAAACACATCGACAGACACAGACCAACTAGATATGATTAGAAAGGAAACGTGAACAAAATAGATGCTTTGCTTTGATCTAGATAGCTCCACTATACAAGACTAATAGCCCAGTGCACAGAGGAATCGATAGATCGATATATTCCTTTCAATTAGTTGCTTGTTAAGTCAACCTGCCAACCTAACCAATGTTGTTTACTTGGTACAGCTCTACCAATCTGACACACACTTCCCCAATGTTGTGTATTCATCTATCCACACCACCCGACAGTCTGTCCATCGGTAGAGGTTACATCAACTATACTCTATACCAACCTTCAATACAACCAGTCACAAAATAATAAAATCTTGGTAATGTGCAGATAAAGATTACGGAAAAGAAAGCTCAACAACTATGTTCATGTTTTAGTTTAAATTTGTGTACATTTCACAGGCGAGACATAAGCTTTTTAGTATTCCTAAAGCAACGCCACATAATGACAAGCACTTTATCAGTGGACAGGAAAGGTAGTGTCAGATGTAGAGTGTAAGACTGTACTATGATAGGATGCATGCTAAGTCTGGGCAAATGGTACATTGACAGGTGATGTGGACAAGTAGGTTTATCTACAGATACCTAAAGTTTGCATACAGTACACGTCTTAAGTCCAAGAGACACGTCGCGAGTTAAAGTTATTTTATTTGACACGCATCACGAGTTATGTGTTTACCCATCACGAGTTATTTGTACGCCGATCACGAGTTTTCTTTAACACACATAATCACGAGATTCTATCACGAGGAAGTGTCGGGTAATGTCCTGGATCTGATGATTGTAATTACGTTTAATTTTCTTTACTTATCTTTCCCCCCCCCCTCTCCTCCCCTTCACCGTAAGACAACCCCTACTGAAAGGCATACGTTATCATTTCTTAATACTTTAATTGTGATGTTTGTTAGACCCCCTAATCAAAGCAACAATTGTTATTTTTTTTAACGGTGATTGAATATATTCTTTCACAATGATGGCAAACGACAATAGTTACTCATGTTCTTTTTTCTCTCCATTAGTGTAACTGTCTGGCATATGACCTTAAATGGTAGAACATTATGTCCTCTACTATCTGATCGTGTTTCGATGAATTTAATTAAAAAAGAAATCACACAGATCACCGCCTAATTTTTAATTAAACCTGAACAAGTTGTGCTACTGAAAAAACCTGATCACAATTTTTAATTAAACCTGAGCAAGTTGTGCTACTAAAAAACCTGATCACAATTTTTAATTAAACCTGAACAAGTTGTGCTACTGAAAAAAAACTGATCACAATTTTTAATTAAACCTGAACAAGTTGTGCTACTGAAAAAAAACTGATCACAATTTTTAATTAAACCTGAACAAGTTGTGCTACTGAAATGACCCCTAAAAGTAAGACAACGGGTCACAACGTGATGATAACACATTCTGCTGGCTGTTATCTTTTGACACTGTCCTGGTTTCCAGACAAGGTTTACATCGGTCAAGGTCAGCTTAGTTAAACACGCTTTAATAGCATTTCTCTTCTCTAACCTGTGTTTTTGTATGTAGCTAAGCGGAGTATTTATTTTGTATGCGGCTAAGCGGGGTATTTATTTTGTACGCAGCTAAGCAGTATATTAGGTTGTATATGCAGCAGGGTATTTTGTTGTATGTACGGTTGACAAGCAGCTCTGTAAAAAAGAATGCACCAACAGTCCGCAGGCTAAATTTAAAAAGTTTGGTAAAATAAAAACGTTATCCAAAGATTTATTTTTACATCAAATGGTGTTTTTTATTTTTTAAATTAAACCAGGCTATATAATTGTTTTAACGTTATGCCCGTGGCTTTACAAATTAAAACACACCAAGCGTGGTCTGCACATAAGAAATGGTCGAGACGTGGTGATTATTTAAAATCAATTAACTCAACAGGCGTCAATGAGTGCAGACACTTGCTAGACAACGATTGATTGAAATACTACAAGAGGCGTGTATAAAAATATTTAAAACGTTTGGTTGGTCTGCATTAAAAAAAAAGTAAAGTAACCGGTGTGAACACAGTGAAAGAAAGAAGATAAAAATATTACAAATATAGCAAGTGAATATAAACTAAGGAACAGATTCAACAGTCCAGAGAGCTAACTAACACATCCTTATACAACAATTCAGCATGAAATGAGAAAACTTTACAAAGTATCGACATTCAGCTCTAAGATATTCAGTATGTTGCAACTCCCAACTCATTATCGTAACATCACCAGTAGTTGAGTACCCTAACCGGGTGTACCCGGAAGCGGCATGGTTCCATTTCTGTAGCAGCAGTACATCAACCAAGGAACGGGTAAGCTCGATAGTTCAAAGGTCAGCCCACGGCGGAACGGGAAAAAAAAAACAACACCCGTGATTTATTGTTTAAGAACTGTGCACTGGGTAGGTGGGATAAATCTAGGCTACAAACATAGGTAAGAAAGGTGGAGCGTGGGAAAACAGGCGCGATTCCAGAGACTGGTCTGATGTAGGGTAGAGTTCAATGACCCCTGCGTCTGTTTTAAAGTGATGTAATAGAAATGTGTCAATACCGGTTATAGGTTGTATTTTCATACCATTTTTTTTTTCACAGGAAATGAACATATTATTATCCAAAATAACACTAAAAAAACACGCAGGTTAACCATCTTCTGTTCAGAAAACAAAGTAACATTATATAATTATTTGAGACTTAAAACTTGCTAATCAAGGATAGCTTAAGTCAGGAAGAGGCAAAGTCATATGCTATACATCGTGCAGTTTCCTACTGGACACTGAGCTATTAAACCAATGACCAAACAATTTGAGGTTTGCTTGTGAAAAGTAATGTAAACAAATAACTACACCTGGCATCTATCTAATGACCCGTGAAAAGTAAGGTAAACAAATAACTACACCTGGCATCTATCTAATGACCCGTGAAAAGTAATGTAAACAAATAACTACACCTGGCATCTATCTAATGACCCGTGAAAAGTAAGGTAAACAAATAACTACACCTGACATCTATCTAATGACCCGTGAAAAGTAATGTAAACAAATAACTACACCTGACATCTATCTAATGACCCGTGAAAAGTAAGGTAAACAAATAACTACACCTGACATCTATCTAATTACCCGTGAAAAGTAAGGTAAACAAATAACTACACCTGACATCTATCTAAAGACCCGTGAAAAGGTAAACAAATAACTACACCCGACATCTATCTAATGACCCGTGAAAAGTAAGGTAAACAAATAACTATACCTGACATCTATCTAATGACCCGTGAAAAGTAAGGTAAACAAATAACTACACCTGACATCTATCTAATGACCCGTGAAAAGTAATGTAAACAAATAACTACACCTGACATCTATCTAATGACATGACATAAATTTGACATGTGTAAGAACCAGGATGTAACACTTGGCTGGATATGTCATGAGGATTATGTCACTAAGTATTTACTTAGTACCAACACGCCCAGGATATAAATGAGCCTATGCTGTTTTTTTTTTTTTTTTTTTTTTTTTTGCATGTCTACAAATACTCGCTTACATGGGGACGTATTACATGGGGACGAGTGCTGATACCAAGCAACAAGCTGAATGGTTGTCCTCCAACACCCCATGTTGAAACAGCAGACTTAAGTAACACAAGAAATGTCTAGTTATCACTACAGGAACCTCTCACACCCGATGTTGATACAAGAGCCTTTAGTAACAATGTCAAGTTATCACTACAGGAACAACTGTACTCAACTAGAAAACTTCAAGTATAAGTAGATCACCTGACATGACAAATAGACAGACAACCAGGATATCCAAACCACGTCCTCATCTATTTTATTGTATCGCTAACAAAACTACAGTTGTTTTTTATATGTTTAGCCTGAATATGGGGGAAAAAAATATTAGAAATAGACGAGTTAAATAATAAAGTAGGCTGACTGGAGCAAATGGTTGTTTGTTTACGGCCAGTCTCGTCCTTGTACCAGTAACAATAGGAAGCCAGCGAGTAAGATGTTAGCGAGAGCGGTAAAGTACACGAGTAATGGTAATACAGGTTAGATGGATACAGACATAATTCGTACGTTAATGTTAAAGGCACACGATGGTTTTAACTGCTTTTAACTGAATAATATCATATAGCTGTTGCTGTTTTTTTTTCTGTTTTTTTTTTTGTGTTATTGAAAGCTTGTAATTCAATGCTATTCAATGCTATCGGTTTGTTTGTTTGTTTGTTTTAAAGGCCATGTGTCAACAAACAGTTACAATTACAAATACAACAACAATAAAAAAAAATATTTTAAAAATTTTGACATTGTATCTGTTTTGGAAATGGAGTGGAGAGTAGGGTAGAAAAAAACACACGTGACTCTAAGATTCAGGGGGGTGAGATATTTCCAGAGCTGAAGACTTGTGAATGTTTTATGACTTCCATACTTTGTCACCTAAAACCAGCTGAATTCGGTCAGCTCAATGAAAACAACACCGGCACCACAAAAATCCCCATCAGCCTGGGATTAGGCACTGTTATGGTGAGCTGATTTATCGCCGACTTAGTGCTGAGCGATGTTATGTTTTACACCGGTAGTTGGCGTGCGACTTTCTCTACTAGTTTATAGAGCTTCTGTTTGTTTTAAGTAAGCGGGGTCTTACCACTACATGGCACCGTTACACTGCACCATGTATGTAGTAAATGGCACGACCCCGGATCGGTGTACTCCGTGTTGAGAACCACTGTTAGAGAAAGCTGTATTTGCCCCTACCGAGGACATGTAACAAGGTTCTTATACTAAGTTTACGCTATGGCTGATAGGCCACTGCTCCATATATACCCAAACAGATGTGAATGAGTAATTTGACAGAGGAAAAAAAATGGCAGCATAACTTAAAGATTTTGCTAAGAATTTTTTTAAATAAAAAATCGGATTAAATACAGATGAGCTTCACTACAAGTTTCATTTTTAAATTTATTTTTAATCGATAAATACTACTCTGCAATTTTTCCCAATACAAAGTACTGTGTGTGTAGATAAAGCAAGACCAGCATACAAACAATAGAATTGAACGCAAGACCCAAACTACATTCAACTCGTTGAAGTGTTGTAAACAATAACTCGTTACATAAACTAAATTAGTGTAACGGTACAGTTTAACTAAATTATTGTACAGTGTTAAATAAACGTACTTTACTATTCCTAATTTAAAGCTGCGTTCACACAACAACATAAAAGCGTACTACAGTTCTGTGTAATTGTACTGAGTACGTTCCTACATTATAACCGAGTCCAGCTAACGAAATCAACGAGTTTCGGTTGTTGGTCTTCCCATCATTTCTCCTGTTTAGCGAGCTGTACACCGAGGGCTAATCTACCCAGAGTACAGTAGCCTCCATAGCGGCGATGGTGAAGACTAGCCCGTGTCGATGCATTCATTTACTGTCACTAGATTACTATTGATCTAACAGTAGCCTATACCAGACACAAGAGCTTTACTAGGCTAAGGATAACGGACTTTTTAACAGCAGTGAGGATTAAAAAAGTGTGTTTAGTAAAATATTAAAATAATAAGCCAACAATAAACTACGATCACATAAAAGGTTATCGTTAACCATGATTCAATATTATATGTATACTGATTGAACCTAAAAATTAGCCGAGAAAAGAACCAAACTTTACACACGTGTCCCGATCAGGCATAGAAGGGTCGGTAATCAATATTTAACTCAACACATTTGATTCTTTCCCTTCACTACAGTAACACACAAAACTGGTCCCATGTAGGTTTATATTTATGTTTCAAGGTGCAAGGCGAAATGTTGAAGAGATTTAAGCTAACCCCCTCCCCCTACCCGCCCGTAAGTTCAAGTGGAATACGAGAACGATCAGAAGTAGAAAAATCCTACGCTAAATACAGACCGGCACTTTGCGAGGAAGAAATCGCCAACTGACGTCATCGCCGTCTAAATAAAGATGAGTGACGTACGAAGGAAACCTCTTGTCCACAAACTTTGTTGGCAGCTTAATTTCGTATGGATTTTTTTCTTCGTGAATTGTGTGTTAATGCAGGAAACACGATCTGTCTAAGCGAAACAGGAGACTGATGTGAAAAGGGGAAAAGGTGTTCAAAGTGAAAACATCGGTCGACTACACAATAGTCTCGCTATTTAAAATAAATCATCTCACTTTCCATTAGTAAACATAGATATAAATAATGTAGGTTTTCACCAGATTTAATACTTGATATATTTTAAATTAGTGTAGGCTAGCTTGTTTATTTCCAGTGCTTGTGATTTAGTAGAACACATTTAGAAATATATAGTAACCCAACTACCATCATTTCAACCAGGTGGTTCTAGTTTGAGAGAGACCTCCCATACAAAAGCCTATGTTTACAGTCTAATAACGTGAGATTATTTAACACGCGATATTTTTTATGCTAAAAGAGTTTTTATAATAAAATATTACACAAACAAAAAGCTTCCTTTGTTGTTTTTTTTAAAACAGACAATTTTAAATATGTCGTTAGGGGTATCAATGCATGATAACCGAGAAATAAATGACGTAGTAATAAATGACGTGAATAATGACATCTTCCTTGATCCACGTTTATTGTCCTTTTATGTAACTGGTGAATTAGGGTGAATACCTTACACATGTAAGGGGCCATTATATATGTCACCTGTGACGTGGGACAAAGAAAACGAAACAAACAATCGCCAAGTGCACTCTGACATTCCCCCCTCCCAGCAACCCCCACCCAAACAAGTGGGACGGGGTAATCTTTAAAGTGTAGAGGGCTCTCGTGTTTTTCCTCCCCTTTTTATCTCGAGAGAAAACATTTTTTGTTGCCATAATGACAAGGTGGACGTGAACTTGAGGGCACGGACGTCGTTACAGTTGATGCACACCGTAGGTGATCGTTCTCTATCACTCTATCAAAACGTGTACATGGATAGACCCCCCTGCCCCCACACACTAGGCGATGGAAGGCTGGCAGGGATAAAGTCATGAGACATGTTTGCCAGAACAAGGTGACACGCCACAAGCCAACACACCCAACGCAACAGCTACATAACCTTCTCTGCTGTCGCCAGTAACTAGGTTAACTACGGCTTTAAAAATGACCCTTAGATCAGTTTGGTTTCATGGAGTGACCGCCTACTTAGGCTGACCGACAAACAACTGGTTGGGGTGGTTGCTATATACCTACATTAAAGCTGCTCCTCAAATTACCGCATTAGGTTTCTTGTGAAAAGCGCCCAACTGATTAATGTTATGTTGAATTAGGGGCTTCATACAGTGGTTGATTGTTTACATGGGGTGACCGCCTACTTAGGCTGACCCTCAAATAACTGGTTGAGGTGGTTACTGTTTGCCTACATTAAAGCTGCTCCTCATATAACCACATTAGGTTTCTTGTGAAGAGTGCCCAACTGATTAATATTAGGTTGAATTAGGCTTCCTACAGCGGTTGATTGTTTACATAATGAAAAGAGCAACCCCCCCCCCCACTAACTTTTAAGAACGACGGCCCCTAACACGAAGTTAAGGCCAAGGGTGGGTGAAGAACGTCGCCCCAATAACAAGGCCAGATTGGGTCAGGAACCTCGCACCACCCCCTAAGGACAGGGGCGGGTCGAAAACGACGGGCCCCTAAGCTTTAGCCTGCTGTGGGCCAAGATGATGGGCCCCCTAACACTTTAGGCCAGGGGTGGGCCAAGAACAACGGGGTACTAACACTCATGCTGGATCAATAACGAGGGCCCCCAACACTATGCGACTTGCTACAGCATGCATATCATGACGGTGGCAGGAAAACATTCCGTTACAGGCAACGCCCAAACATCCGTTGTTACCACTTACTGTGCAGTTTTGTTGACAGAGGCGGGGGTAGGGTTGAGCAACCAGAGGCGTAGCTAGGGGAGGGCGGGGAGGGCGGCCGCCCCGGGCGCCGACCCTAGGGGGGCGCCAAAAGGGGTAGAAAAAAAAAATAAAAGCTTATTTTAAGCTGCAGTTTTGAATTATAAACAGTTAAAATAAAGAAATGTAACGGCTGAGAGCCTTTGCATACTGATTTAACTGTTTTCTACCTTGGTTGTGTAACTGATAATTCAAAATTGCAACATTGGCCTACTATTATCGAAATTGTTCTAAAGATGCGACCAAAAGTAGACCAAATAAGGCTTGTATCTTCTACAAAATACACTCTGAAGCAGTGGTTCTTAACTTTTTGGAGTACCGAACCCAACCAGTTTCATATGTGCAATCACCGAACCCTCCTTAATAGTTGTATCGTCCACAATGAGAAAATCCGATCGTGAATCCTATGAGTCGGGTGTGTGTCTTGACCTCCGCGGAAACACTGAGACTGAATTACCGAACCTCTCGGGTTCGATGGAGCCCGCCCACTGTTCTAAGCTCTTATGATTTTCTACGTGTTATTCGTTTCGGCATCTTAAGGGGAAATTAATTGGCTTCAAGTGAAGTTTTAGGGAACGACAATCAGCGTAATTATTAATTTTTTTCCAGACTGTCGCACACACAAACACACACGCATATATATATATATATATATATATATATATATATATATATATATATATATATATATATATATATATATATATATATATATATATATATATATATATATATATATATATATATATATATATATATATATATATATATATATATATATATATATATATATATATATATATATATGGGGGGCGCCAAACTGAAAGTTCGCCCCGGGCGCTGGGAGGGGTCGCTACGCCTCTGTGAGCAACTCATAATAAAAGAGGAGGGGAGGGGGTTACAAATCTCGAGGTGAAGGTTCACCACATGACAGATGTATCGAGGGGAGGGGGTTGAATAACAAAGTCAGCGACTAGTAGAATAGATGTGTTAGCGGCGACAGAGCGTGTGTGTTCATGCAACATCCCATTAACCACTCGAGTCACAGCGACTTATCACAAGCATGCCCTTCCGGTATACACAGCGTAGCGCGACCTTCCCTTGCTTCTTTACAAATCCTAGACGAGAACCAACCAACCTTTTAGCATAGACTCGAACATAAAGTCAAGGTGGGTGGGGGGAGACATGGAAGATAACATTGTTAGGTACATGCGTTAGATTAAACCAACAAAGAAGCTAAGGACCTAGTAGCGGTTCAGGCGAGGGTGCGGACTGCACCAAGGTGACACCATTCAGGGGGGGGGGGGGACTTAGTTTAACACCTTATTAAATTCATATACAGAGTAAGACACCTAATTGCCAATATTTGTATTACATAACTCATGTAGTCGTTAGTGGATGGGGTTATCACACATGTCACCCGACCTAGTAGCGCCACTGTGCAAGAATGTGTCCGGGGCAGCCGTGTATAAGAGCCGTGTTTGGATGAGGTCCGCGATCAACAACACCAACAAAAGCTCATCCCACATGAAGTGTTTAGACTTGTCAATAACCAGGATCCACCTACAAGTGGAGGGAGTATAATGAACTCAAACAGGATTCTGTCTCAGCAACAACAAGGCTCACGTTGTTTGAAGAATAAATGACAATAATTAGTACACTATGGCTGTAATAAAGGAGGCACTAATTAACTCTACGAAAGTAATCACCTGACAGCATTAGTCACGAATATTATTTGAAATGTGTTCTATTTTGTGTATGTACTTCTCTGTTCTCAAAGAGGGCAGTAGTTACATTATATTTAACTGGCATCGATACAGTTACTCTAAGCCTGACTACAAACCAAAGCCAAACCATAATAGCGATACATACAAGAAATAACACCCCCCCCGCCACCCAATACCATAAGTACTATCCTACTAGTAAACATAGAAAAATTATATAAGCAACCCTTTATAACTTCAGTCTATGCAAGTATGTCGTTACTGTTCTTAAAGGTGTTGATGAAACTAGTAGAAAAATAATCACAGGGGTAAGTCATGCCTGTTAAGGTGTGTTGCACAAAAGTACACATTAAAAGGAAGGCAAGTGAAAGACATCTTTGTCAACATCTGACAGCGAACTGAACATACACGGTAATTACTCTCGACGCACGTCAAAATGGCTGACCCATCTCCGCATTCAAGTGTATTGAGTGGCGTCGTGCCTCGCCCCAGCTGATGTAGGGGGCATGTCGTTATGAAAACACACTACCCCCACCCCAGCTGATCCACTGGGCATGTCGTTATGAAGACACACTTCCCCCACCCCTCGTAGATCCACTGGGCATGTCGTTATGAAAACACACTACCCCCACCCCTAGCCCGCTAATACCACAGCCGTAGCTGATCTAGTGGGCATGTCGTTATGAAGACACACTACCCCCACCCCAGCTGATCCACTGGGCATGTCGTTATGAAGACACACTACCCCCACCCCAGCTGATCCACTGGGCATGTCGTTATGATGACACACTACCCCCACCCCTCGTAGATCCACTGGGCATGTCGTTATGAAAACACACTACCCCCACCCCTAGCCCGCTAATACCACAGCTGATCCAGTGGGCATGTCGTTATGAAGACACACTACCCCCACCCCAGCTGATGTAGTGGGCATGTTGTCATGAAGACACACTACCCCCACCCCTAGCTGATCCAGTGGGCATGTCGTTATGAAGACACACTACCCCCCTCCCCCACCCCCACCCCGCTAATACCACAGCTGATGTAGTGGGTATGTATTTATGAAGACACACTACCCCCTCCCCCACCCCTAGCCCGCTAATACCACAGCTGATGTAGTGGGTATGTATTTATGAAGACACACTACCCCCTCCCCCACCCCTAGCCCGCTAATACCACAGCTGATGTAGTGGGTATGTATTTATGAAGACACACTACCCCCTCCCCCACCCCTAGCCCGCTAATACCACAGCTGATGTAGTGGGTATGTATTTATGAAGACACACTACCCCCTCCCCCACCCCTAGCCCGCTAATACCACAGCTGATGTAGTGGGTATGTATTTATGAAGACACACTACCCCCCTCCCCCACCCCTAGCCCGCTAATACCACAGCCCAGAGCGATGACGCATTTCTCTTTAATTCTCTTCAAAGAACAAGATCTGCACATGAATCAGGCTTGAGCACACTAGCTAAACGCTGCAGTAATTGCATCCCTTCGTCAGAAAGGTATGACGTCAAGCGATTTGATCCAGCTCCGGTGGATAGCTTTACTTATTACGATGTAAGGGATGGAGGGAACTCCACGTAGACAGTTCATGTTTGCTCGCCAGTCCCTTTACATCCCACGCCTTCGAGATTTCACCGAGATCACGACAAGGGTCTAGAAACACATTCCAAAGTGCAGTAAGTATGATTAGACACGTATGTCAAGTACGGGTCAAATGTCTAGACGGTGGGTGGAGAGAGGGGGAAATAATAAGTGAGGGTAAGAAATACAATACGTGGAACCGTCAAAAAAACAACAGACAGGTTCGAATTTACGTAATCAGCACAAGGTAAACTTGTTTACAAGTTATGTCGAACAACTTGCCATAGACGAAGATCTACATCAGAAACAGCATAGGCTATACGCTAGTTTTTTGTACCGTTGGCTCAAAGATAAGCTTATTTTGACTACAGCAAATAAACAAATACAAAAAGTGGAGAAAAAAAATAAAAATGTAATTTTTAGTTGCTGAAAATGACAGATCGAGCGCAAAGAGTCTCATCGTATAAAATAACGATACCCTGAAGCAAACGCCGGTAATAACACTGTTTTTCCCCCAACAAGAACGGATGTAATGAGTTTCCGAGCGTGAAGACTACAACCTAACGAATAATTGTTAATTGATCATAAAGCATTAGCAGAGATTAGTGAGTCCCCCACCCATCTGACAGGGATGAAGATCAAATAAATGGTTACATCAGAACATTTTGTCACCATGGGTTTGAGGAAGACAAAACTATTAAGGGTAGACGCTGTGCAAGAACACGAATGACAAGAAAGTGACACTATAGACGATATACAAGAAGGAACCCATGTTTAATATAAGCCTGATCTTTGCTTAACAGATTAAATACCAACTAATTAATTAACCAGTGCGTTTTTCAGTAAAAGAATTTCAATATTACATTATAGGATAGATCTAGTATAATATATATATATATATATATATATATATATATATATATATATATATATATATATATATATATATATATATATATATATATATATATATATATATATATATATATATATATATATATATATATATATATATATATATATATATATATATAATATTAACTTCGGCTGATCGTAAATAAAAATGTTAAATTGTAAAATAGTTCTAACATATCGATAGTGACATGAAGGAAAAATAAGTGAAAAGAGTGATTTAGTGTTTTATTGGAGTGTATAAAAAACCCAACTATGTAGAGGAAAAACATGTGAGAGATTCCTTTGTACAAGTCGTAAAAAAAAAAAACGCATTTCGACACTGAGAATGACAAGTTGATGTAAGTGGATCCCCGGCACTAAAGCCCGTCAGTTGGAGGATCACCAAGTGCTCACACTAGTGCACAAAGGTCAGGTGTACACGCGCACACCGTACACCAACAGGTTGCACGTAAACTAGTTGGGTGTGGGGACTCATGGGGTAGAGGTGGAGATTTCAAGATAAACTAGTATCTGTAGGTAAGTAATGAGGAAGTGTTACGAAGTATATAAACGAACTGTTGTCGACTTCCAAACAAAAAAAAAATCGAAATTAAACCAATGCGGTCACATCAAGTACGTTTTGTTTGCCGGTATCGTTGATGTGTTTGGGCTAGGATTATGATTAAGATGTTGATCCCAGTGGAAAAAAAAAACAGGTTCGATACTATCGGTTGGTGATCAAATGTAGGGGTTAATATATGACAACAACAAAAACGGGTCTCAGATTTAACAGCTAGGGCCAAGGTATTGTAGCGGTCTTGAACAGATTAAGATAGTTTAGTGTCTGCCAAGTCGACTGAACGAGTAGACAAGTGTGTTAGTGACATGCTTCCAATTGAACAAGTAGACCAAGTAGACACGTGTGTTAGTGACATGCTTCCAATTGAACAAGTAGACCAAGTAGATACGTGTGTTAGTGACATGCTTCCAATTAAACAAGTAGACCAAGTAGATACGTGCGTTAGTGACATGCTTCCAATTGAACAAGTAGACCAAGTAGATACGTGTGTTAGTGACATGCTTCCAATTGAACAAGTAGACCAAGTAGACACGTGTGTTAGTGACATGCTTCCAATTAAACAAGTAGACCAAGTAGGCACGTGTGTTAGTGACATGCTTCTGATTGAACAAGTAGACCAAGTAGATATATGTGTGTATGACATGCTTCCAATTGAACAAGTAGACCAAGTAGATAAGTAGACCAAGTAGATACGTGTGTTAGTGACATGCCTCTGATTGAACAAGTAGACCAAGTAGATAAGTAGACCAAGTAGATACGTGTGTTAGTGACATGCTTCCAATTGAACAAGTAGACCAAGTAGATAAGTAGACCAAGTAGATACGTGTGTTAGTGACATGCTTCCAATTGAACAAGTAGACCAAGTAGATACGTGTGTTAATGACATGCCTCTGATTAAACAAGTAGACCAAGTAGACCAAGTAGACCAAGTAGATACGTGTGTTAATGACATGCCTCTGATTAAACAAGTAGACCAAGTAGACCAAGTAGATACGTGTGTGTATGACATGCCTCTGATTGAACAAGTAGATACGTGTGTATGACATGTCTTTGATTAAACAAGTAGACCAAGTAGATACGTGTGTTAGTGACATGTCTCTAATTGAACAAGTAACCTACTTCAAACATGCCGCGGGCTACAGCGTTATGCAAATACACCCTAATTACATGTCCTCGCGCTATTAAGCAGCCCCGCTTGTAGGTGTGACCAGTCCATTACAACCAACCTACCCGCACTGGCAGAGAAGCTAGACTACGCCAAACACTTCTTGGAATATTTTCTCACTATATGTCGCAGGACTCTCGAGTCAGGGGTGGGGGGGGAGAGAGAGAGAAGGGAGACGCACGGGACGACGCTATCCTTTAAACATGCTGCATAATTGGTCCTGCTAATGAATAATCTAACGAAGATCAAGTAGTTCGGCGGGTGACTGTACACATGTGAAATTCTGTAGTGATTAGTTTCCATTGATTTATTTTGTCTATACCACAAAAGCCGGTCCCTCCCCTCCACTGTAGGTCACCCAGACGTTCGCCGCCTGTACGAGTACGGGACGCCAAGACCACATATTGGTGCAGACAGTTCACATAGAGACAAGCCCAACCAACAAGGCGACCGTTGTTTGCCACTGACTGTGGTCACTAGTGGTCAGATGTTTGGACGCCCCCGTCTAGTGCAGAAAGAACAAGGCCAACATGTCCGGTACAACGCCCTAATAAAACAACTGGACCATCAGAAGCTGGAGCCGGCTGTTTGGGCTCGTATATAGAAGGTTGTTTTACACTGGCTCAATGTTCGGATGTGGAGCGTTGTGTTGCTGTGTCTCAATGTACGGATGTAGAACGTTGCGTTGCTGTGTCTCAATGTACGGATGTAGAACGTTGCGTTACACTGGCTCAATGTTCGGATGTAGAACGTTGTGTTGCTGTGTCTCAATGTACGGATGTAGAACGTTGTGTTGCTGTGTCTCAATGTACGGATGTAGAACGTTGTGTTGCTGTGTCTCAATGTACGGATGTAGAACGTTGCGTTACACTGGCTCAATGTTCGGATGTAGAACGTTGTGTTACACTGGCTCAATGTTCGGATGTAGAACGTTGTGTTACAATGGCTCAATGTTCGGATGTAGAACGTTGTGTTATACTGGCTCAATGTACGGATGTAGAACGTTGTGTTGCTGTGTCTCAATGTACGGATGTAGAACGTTGCGTTACACTGGCTCAATGTTCGGATGTAGAACGTTGTGTTACACTGGCTCAATGTTCGGATGTAGAACGTTGTGTTACACTGGCTCAATGTTCGGATGTAGAACGTTGTGTTACACTGGCTCAATGTTCGGATGTAGAACGTTGTGTTACACTGGCTCAATGTTCGGATGTAGAACGTTGTGTTACAATGGCTCAATGTTCGGATGTAGAACGTTGTGTTATACTGGCTCAATGTTCGGATGTAGAACGTTGTGTTACACTGGCTCAATGTTCGGATGTAGAACGTTGTGTTATACTGGCTCAATGTTCGGATGTAGAACGTTGTGTTATACTGGCTCAATGTTCGGATGTAGAACGTTGTGTTATACTGGCTCAATGTTCGGATGTAGAACGTTGTGTTACACTGGCTCAATGTTCGGATGTAGAACGTTGTTTTACACTGGCTCAATGTTCGGATGTAGAACATTGTGTTGCACACTAGAAATGTCGGCTTTATTTAAGCTGAGTAGATTATATTGTCATCGTCTAGTATCACGTTTATACACCAGTAATGTAAAGAGGGTACAAATAAGCTACATCAAATATTTAAGTACAAAAACAGGCGACTAAACATTACGTAGCTAGCTTAAACCTGTGATGAGATTGAAGTAAATAAAAGGGAGAAAACATATAACAATGACTTATCATGTTGTAGCTGACCGATCTTTTCGAAAAAAAAGAATAACTTCATAAAATTAGAGAAACAACTAAGAACTGGGAGAAACCATGTTGGAATGTAAAATTGATTAAGTATTAAACTAATATGTTTTTTTTTTAAAAAGTAATTAAAAAATATTTTAAAAATAAACAAGATATTCTAATCCATCATTTTGAAACAAGCTAATGCTCTCTAATTATACGCTCTATTAGCTACAGCCGGGAGGGGGGGGGGGGGGGTTGGACAGAGAGTTTACAACCAAACATTGAGAACAAGTTGCAGTTTAGCATTCAGTCTAGCGAAGCCCTGTGCCCACACATACCAGAGATCACAGCGATAGCCTTATTAATTTTTCATGTCCCCCTCCAGCTAATGCTCTGTGTTCTTACAATCAGTTTCACCCGATCATAACAACCACCATGGACAATGAAAACGCACGTCATCACAGACAATCAAAACGCACACGTCACAACACACAGACGCTAGCATGCAGTGTTTCTTCGAGACCTATTTTCTCCGGGGGGGGGGGGGGGGTGTCGGAGGGCGGACACTGTTAAAATATACATATTTTCTATATAAATACCATTTCGTAGAGATGCCTGGAAGAAGCTCTGTTAGCATATGTGACAGAAGTTACGATTAAATTGTTAAACTTTCACATAACATTATCTAACAGTCCAAATGTTATACACACATCAAGATCTATATGGGCCACATCAAAACGATAAGCTCATTGAACTTTCACCATATACCAACCCAAATGTTGCACACACATCAAGCACAGACCACCACAACGATAAACTCATTAAACTTTCACCAAACACACATACCAACCCCAATGTTACACACACATCAAGCATATAACGCACTGATGACAGCGATAACCTGGTTAAACGTTCAAATCTCCCACCAAAATCTTGACGTAAACACGAGGCAAGACGACCCACTAAAGCGGCACTGAGTGCCCCACTGAAACGGTCATACCACTAAGCCACATCTTTAGAGAGTCACACACATGCACCTCGCATTCTTTGATCTCGACTTGACGCCTTCTTTGATTCAATAACCACAACACGACGTGTGAGATCAAGATAGGCTTAGAAGTTTTCACCATCGGGATATATAATGCTAGGGAGACCAGTATTTACTTATTCATTTTTTAAACGGTCCCACATCGCCCTCTATTCATCAAAATAACTCGGAAATTGACAGCTCTTGCGTCATTCTAGGCAAACATTTTGCCCCGTTTCGTCGTTAATGCAAAGCCTACTTGACTTCCGGTGAAACTGCGCAAGTCAGACCAAGACCATTTCGACATAATGGCCGATAGGACGACTAGATAACGGCATCAATTAGGTGCGTCAGAGAATTACATTATTGGAAATCATACTGAACAGTCTCAACACAAAAATTTAAGCCACGCACATTACACACAAAAGATGGTGAAAGCTTGAAGGAACAAAAGTGACTCATAGTGAAAGAAAGGTATACTGTAGTGTATGGCCTTACACGGTTAACAGGTAAAGTCAACGTTTAGTGTAATTGGACCTACTGGTTTTGAGAAAAAAAAACCGATAGCTGACAATGTAAATATCTAGAATCTATATCTTTGTACACAATGACTGAAAATCAACAAGCCAATGTTTCGAGAATAACGTGGTAAAATAAACCAATTAAACGTTTTGACAGTAGACTAGCTATCACGTGGTGTAAACTCGCGTGCTACAGCACTATACATATAAATACAAGTGTTTCCTTTAATGCTTCTGTTCAACAAGCCAATATAACGATTTTAATCAGCGGCCATTACAGGGGGTGGGGGAGGCAGGATACGTTGGGTATTAACTAAATGAAAGAGCCGGTACAACTGAAGGAAAAAAAAACCCTATCAGAACGGAGTTTGCAATCTCACTCATTCGTGAAGACATGTGATTAGATGCATTTAAGGGTAATTGTCCGCTAAGTGCACAAATAAAGAGGGCAGACATTATTAAGATATACAGATAAGCAAAAAAAAATAAATAATAACAAACGTATAAGACGTAGGATGTACAGCCTTGGTCAAAGTTTTAAAAAGTTGTACAGGCTATATGAGCTGAGACCACACATTAACTGACAAGGTGTGTATATTAGAGAGTTATTACTTTACGTTTGCTGAACACTGAATAGCTTCCCATCACAGAAGAACATCCGCATCATACTAGCTGCTTCTCTTATTATTTTGCCCTGCACAGACCACTTCAAGCTTTGACACCTGTACTGTTACCTACTATTGTTATCGCTATAAAATAAAGTTTATTCTTACTATTACCACCCGCCCCAGACAAATACCAGCAAAAATATTCAAACATAACCGATCAACAATAATAAATATTCAGGCAATAAAGCGACTCCCCACCCCCACCTATGATACTTTTTCTTGTTTTAAATTATACATGTAAACAAAGTACGTGAGTAATAAAACTCAAGAAAACAATTATCACAGTCGAACTTTGGATCTCTTAATCACGTAAAATATGTGGTTGATTGATACTGCCAAGTTTGTATTATAATGAAGTCAGCATTCAAACAAGCAGGCGCATGCTCATAGGGGTGGACGCAATGTCCCTGCCACTGTAGTCTGCGCTGTTTGCGTTACACGACACGTCCCTCGGACGATTAACTCCTTTCAGACGATTATAAATCAGCCGTGCAAGCAACTTCTCTGATCTGATGACAAGATATTTAAAACGCCTGTAGGCTGCACTCTGACAAGTCCCGACCTGGGGTTGTTTTTTATGTCGGCATAGAGTGAAACATTCCATGCTTAGTCATTAGCGTACCAGTCGACCAATAAAGACGAAAGGTTGGGGAACTAACGCCGGCTGGTACCAGAGATTAAACGGTCGACTAGTCAATCAGAAACCCAGGTACACGTGGAGCGGGGGTCACGTGTTGCTGGGGGAGATCGATTATGACGCAGGTCCTGTCTGCTGTTAACGTGCGGCTTTAGGGCAGTATTGCCAAATGCATGTGCCAGTGTGCTAAAACACACAACTGATGATCACAATATGTAGGTATAAAATAACCGTGCGTACAGATTTAGTAAGTGCCCATGTTCTGATTTACAACATTATATCCACTAGGTAGATACAGATGTAAAAGGTGAATGGCATTGAAAGTGACAAACACGAAACTAGTACATAGGTAACAAAATTATACGTCAAATATTTTCAATAGTCTTAGTTTTCTTTTAACAACTTTATACTTTTTTTTTATATTTAGAATATCTTGTACAACAGTCCATGATCTTAGATACTTTTAAAGACACGAATTCGCCCACAGGTACAATGGTAATGTCTGCCATAAATAATAAAAAACTCAACTGCAAAGGAGAATCTGCACCTCGTTACTAAGTACGTGTATTTTATATAGATATATATTTCCAACCACAGTTCTATGCTGATCTCGAGAAGAATGCAATGCGCTCGAAGAGAATTCATTAGCTCAGCGGTATTGCGTCGAAATGAATCTCTTCATTATGGCGATAGGATTTATACGCGCCCAGACCGCCTGCCTTGCACACAATACGTAAGGTTGTTGTAAGTGTAGCCTTGGTGACAGCAACGAATGCATCCGTATGTTGCAATGCATCAAAATGCGGCTCTCTCTGACAGATACGTGCAAGCCATCGGCAGCCAAACAAACACATTCACCAGTACGTTCGTATAAACAAAAGTAAGAACGTTTCATTGCCAGGCAAAAGACGGACTTAAAATCAGGTTAAAAACACTTCGAGTATTCTCCTTTTAAGAGATCGCATGTGGAACAATTTTCATGAATAGCTTTGCGAATTGTAGTAATCTGGCAGTCAAGACATTTCAAATAGCTGTCTATAATTTGTTTAATGAAGCGGGTAGGAGTCAGACAAAGCGATCGTTGATTACCCCGAGGAGCGTGGATATTATAGATCACGGCAACCTTACACCACACTCAAGTAACAGGAGGCGCCATTTGTAATTAGGTTTTTGTGTAGCCTCCCTAGCACTGTAAGGTGATTTGCTTGTTATTTGAAATGTGCGGTTAATAATGTAGGCTGGTCAAGGCTTCAAATAAAACAGGGCGTTATTTCAGGCGATGGGACAGCGTGGCCGAGTGGTAGAGCGCTAGCTAGCAGCTAACCCGAGAGTTCGAATCCAGGTAGAGCATCCCTCATGGGGAAAGTAAAGGCGGATGGGCAAAGTGCTGACCGCACTATCCCTTCATGTCAAGGTCATTCGCCCCATGGACCGTTAGGTTCGATAAGGGGGGGGGGTGTCTTTTTACCTATATCGGAAATTACGGAAGCAAAGATCTGAAGTTGAAACAGTCGGTCTAAACAATTTAAGTGATAGATGCTCAGTCTTCTGATTCCAGACATCCGGTGGTCTAACCCCCCCCCCCCCCCTCCTCCACCCCCCCCCCGGCAACTGAAGTACACGCCAACCAGGCCACTGGGTTCTCGGGTCACATGACACCACGTGCATGGATCACTTATGTAACCCTCGCGGTCCATGACCCCCGCCAGGTACCCCAAGCTAATCCCTCTATTGTAGACGGCGCGCTGGCCGTAACCGCCCCGTCCACAGCTACTGATAACAGCACTGTTTTAAAAAAAAAAATCTATCATGGCACAGAACCAACTCATTTGTAGTCTCAGAATACCAGCTCCGTGTACCAGAAAACTTTAACCCAGCGCAATTAAACGTCCAACCATTTAATCAATGTGTACCCTGGACAAATCTCTTTAAGCACTCAACAAACAATATGCTGAGGATATAAGATACATTCTCGGCTTAGTTAACATTACGTGCTGTGTTTTCCAGCCACTGTCACATCGAATAACGTCCCGATCGTTACTAAAGCTGTAATAATTCCACCGTTGGCAAAGTTTAGTTTATTGCAGTACTTGTATCGTTTTGAACGCAATCACCCCAAAGGCAAAAAAAAAGCTAAGTGGTTATTTAACAAGCAATTGTGAAGAACGCTCTGAGCGTTCAAACATCACAATTGATATTCTGCTAAAAATTGCAAGTCACATTTGCACACGAGAAGAAACATGACAAGTCCTGATAACATAAACAGGCTTAGTGGTCCTGTGGTCGTTATAGTAGGTTTTTATGCCACGTGCCTCTTTGGAATTCAACCACCCCCCCCCCCCCTCCCCGCAGAATGGGTGGAGACAGAGGTCATTGATTCATTGTATATTTCTAGTATTAAAGCTGGCTTTAAAATCACCAATAATACGCAAAAAAATGAAACAAAAGTTATATTATAGCAAACCTTTGCAATGCACAAAGAAAGGGGCAATTAAGCAAAGACGTAAACCAACAATAATTTATAACAATTGGTAGAAGGCTTTGACTAATAGATCACCCCTCCATGTAAACCACAAAGCTCATTACTCTACTTTAAATTCCCATACATCATTTAAAATGAATAGCTTCAGTTTCGTAGAATGACATCTAGTTCAACTAATAACCCCTCCAAACATCATTAAGACCACATCTGAATTTCAAATATCCTAAATGAAGACAGAGAAGAAATTCGAATAAAGATGGAGTAGAACAGATGATTATTTGTATGTACAAGTTTCATCTTTTTAGACTGGCTACTTCCTGACTTCAGAGGGTATTAAAAAATTTAATCAAGAGGTTTAAAATTTCTAATTGCTTGCAAGCCTGCACAATGTAGGGAAACATTTTCATCAGCTCAGGTCAACAACACCAAGCACTAAAGCTAGATAAATCCGATGTCGTGTGGTAATAAGATATCAGTACCCAGCATAAGTTTTAATGCGAAGAGGACGCACTTTTATCTAAAGAAGTTAAACTGGTAATACAATAATATTTTAAACTAACAAAGTGATAAAAAAAAAACAGCCAAGAAAACAAATCAGACATTGTAACAAAACTCACAAGTTCAAATGTCAGTAACAATATCACCCCTGAGACATTAATCTCTCTCAAAGCTTTGTTTGAAGCAAGGATAAAATTTAGACAAAATCAATACACATACTTTGCCATAGCAGGACAAGATGGTAGTAAATGATTAGCAACAAAGAGCATTACAAATTTTCTATTCAGGCCATTATATAACTTTACAAAACACGTTGCCTTTTTCATAGTCATTTGGTTTACGTTTCTATTTTACAAAAGATTTATGATAAGAGGTTTGGTAAAGGCTAATGATAAAAAGACGATTTTTAAAAAATATTCAAGTCTTTGTGAAAATACACAATTGTAGGTCAAAGTAATTTTCCAGTGTCTAAATTAAACGTGACCTAGAGTGTCAATGGTGTTTACCTGAAGTATGATCTATTTTAGAAGGGTGATAAAAGGAACTTTATAAATGAAGAACATTTTCATTTTAATGTCTACCATAGGTATAAAAGATTGGTGGATTTTCAAAATAATGATGCTGGAGTTTTAAAACTTTAATAAAGAAAAAGGATATCAAACCAAAATAAAACCAGAAATAAAAATAAATAACAGGAGAGACTAGATTTTAAAATGTATGTTTGTGGAAGTTGGAAATTAAAAGAAATTCGTGAAATAAAATGAACTTACCAAAGATTTCACCACCGCTTGCATACTCCGTGACTAAATATAACATCCTTTCTGACTGCATAACCTGGTTGATTAATAATTAAATCTTAATTTACCACCAGCAACAAAAATAGTGTTGACACAAACAATCCTTTAATATAGTAAAGTACCTTAAACCCAAACAAACAATAATAGGATGTATACATGTGCACACAAAAATACATTTAGCAGAAAGAAATTAGCGATGAACACAATGACTTTTTATGATAACAGTTGTTTTGAACAAGTGAGAAACCTACCTGATACAGTCTGATAATGTGTGGGTGCCTCAACAGTTTCATTATCTCTATCTCTCTGTATATTTTACCTAGATTATCCTCATCTAGTTGAGTCTTGTCTACAATTTTAATAGCAACCTAAAAAAAATTAAGTACAAAAAGTTACTTCAATTATATTTAAGATTTAGAATAAAAAAGAATAAGCCTAATTGAAATAAATGTTATTTTGAACTGGAAATGTTTTCTATAAATCAATTGGATTTTATATGAAACAACATTGGATAATTACTTGATTTATATAGTTTAACAATAAAGAAAACCATTTATAAGTGCTAAATTAACATAAGAATAAGATTTGCAACACCACAGTTATGTTTGGCCATTAGTAACGCTCTGCTAATTATAAGAGTAAAATATATAACAATACAGCAAAGAAATTTTTAAAATCATAAATTGCACCTCTACCTTTGGCTACTTTTACAAAAATAATCTATAATTAGTTAAAAAAAATAATGATATTAGTATAGGCACTATCAATATTTTCTACTAGATATTAAAAAAAAAATAGTTAGGCCTACAGTTAATGTCATTAATTTAATTTCTTAATGGAATGTTGTTTATTTTAAAATTATCCTATGTAAATAATTTTTTAAAAGAAAATATTCATCTTTCCTCATAGAAATGAACAATATCATAGCATTTTTTTCCAGTTTTTTAATGCATCTATGATCTAAACTTATTCAGACCTGACTGCTTTATAGGTAGATAATAAATTATATTATGCACACAATTAGGTAATTGTGTTAATAAAGTGTTGATACATTTGTACTACTAAAATTAAAGGTAAAAATTATTTTTATTTGGTGCAATACCCATTTTGTCCGGATGTTTGAGATATCTTTGTGATCCCTTATCTTTTTTTCAAACCTCTTTTACCTACCCATTTACTTCAATAAGCAATAATCATTTAACAAGCGAAAGTATTCAACGAATAGGTGCCGGTTTTCGATCATTTTATATTTTCAACTAATTCAACAATACCAAAATTATGTCTTAACATCAATAGCATAAAAATGTCAATTATAATGTGGTGATGTGTGTTTTTCCAATGCGAGAAGCTAGATCACAACAGTGAACGAAGTTATAGTGGAGATGAGAGCTGTGATGGTGGACCAAAGCTGGGTGTAGGAATACTAGTTGTTAAAGGGGTAGCTACAGTCAGATTTAATATTCTTTAAGTTATGTGTGACAAAAAAAATCCGAAAAAAAAAAAAAACCTTAACGAAGAAAAAAGAACCATACAAATTCTGTAACGAAGTAACTTTTAATTATTTAAAAAAATTTTGTTTATTAAATGAGTGATTCTTTTCCCTTTATTAATTAATATAAACTAATAAATTCTCCTCAAATAGAATCGTTTACCTCATTTTTTTAATTAGATCTACTTCCCACCAAGCTCTAAGGGTCCAGATGTAAGCAATTTGATAAGGGCTAAAGTCGGCTTTTAACTCCTCCTACCATTACCATAACAGTGTTACAGATTTCTTCAGATTTGGGTAAGCCTACCATTAAGCACCAGAAACTGGGACTTATAATTTGATCTAAGTCTAGTCAGTAGGCCTATACACTGCCCTGTTCATTTTCCTACTCATAATCAATAGCTCTTAAACCTGAGTTATTTACTATACTAGATACTAGATCTAACTTGACATGTCAAAACAGAGTTTTCATCAAGTGGGTTGAAAGTTGAAATGAGAATGGCATCTTTTAGTGTAATCTAGATCTAATCTAATTGAAATAATAAATCATCGTCATCAAATCATGATCTAAAAATTTAGATTATAGCAATAGGCCTACATCAGTTTTTAACACTTCACTATGATTCATCTTATTATCAGTCTACATATATACTAAAGTACACATACTAGAACTAGAGTCTATATTTTTTTGGTATAGGCCTAATTAATAATATTAGGCCATATATCATATATATATATATTGAAATAAGATTCTAGTGACTGTTGAGTAATTAGGTATAAACTAGAATTAGAGCTAGACCTGGTCGGCCTAAGCCTATACGGGTCCCCACAACAGGTATAAGTTTTGAGATGCCATTGAATTATTTTTTAAAACAGATAATATGTGTATTTTGTAGGACTTTAGTATGTTTGCTAAAGGTCTCATGTATTTAGTGCTTTTAATATTATGGACAAAGTTTTTAGGCATGACTATTATAAGCTTTAGTGAGGTTTACAGATAAAAGGCCAATAGCCAATCAAAGTGACTAAAGTGAAACTTCTGGTTAAAATAAAATGTCTCATTGATGTAGGCCTAAATAAAAAGAAATTTAGCCTTAAAACACTTAAAAGCAGCCAAATAATTCAAATATATTTTCAAATTCTCTGCATTTGCAAATTTGATATGCCTAACGATTATTAGTTTTAGTTTGTTATCCATGTCGACAAAAATATTAATAAATGAATTAAATGATCGAGGTGCTTGGCATTTCAAACGTGGTTGTGCCATTATAACAGATCTAGGCTAATTAACCTATAATTAGTTAATAATTAGGCCTAGGCCTATTAAATTATTAGGCCTAAAGAAAATGAAAAAATAGGTTAGACCTAATATTTTGACCTAAGCTAATAATTATTAATATAGACAAATAATTTAGATACACAAGGCCCTAGATTTTTTTAGAATAATCTAGGCCAAGCCTAACGATTAAGAAATAGAATATAGAATCTAGGGGATCGAGCAAGGTTATAGATCTGACTTTTATTAACTTAGATTCTAGTACTAAGTACTTAGAACACTTGATCTCTAGAATCTAGAACCAAATTTCTAGGCCTGCCTAACTGGCAACCCTAAACGAATCTCATCGCCTAACTAATGAATGTCACTTATTAGGCCTAACATTTTTAGCCTATAGAAATAAAAACGTTTGCATAGAATAGGCGGATTCATGAAAATGTTTTACAAAAAGGACCAAAACTGTGTAGACATGGGGATACATAATCTAGAACTAGACTAGATCTAGTAGAATCGAGATTAGCCTGGTGTTCTTTTACATGGGCTAAACACCAGTGGATTTTCCAAGTAGAACTAACGAACGACAACTCGTTGTCTAACTGTGACACAGTGACAGTAGGCAGCAGCCGACGATAAGCATTCTGTGCTTTAAAAAATCGGTCTAATATAAAAATAAACCATACAAACCTTCGTTTTTGTAACATTGTGTGTTGCCAACTTCACAACTGCAAAATTTCCCTTGCCGATAGTTCGTTCCATTTCGTAATATCCGACTTTTACGGGCCCTATTCCTGCCTTCTCTTTTACACCAGCCCTGTCGGTCGCCATCTTGTTTGGCCCTCTTTCGCTACGCATGTTTCGAGAGCCTCGGTTTCAAATGTGCTGGGGGGTACGAGGTCATGTTTTGGAATCCACTGGGTCTGAACTAGGTCAACTTCATGACGTAAATGCTCGCCTGGAGATTTTTTTTTCAACTCTTCTGTCCTAATTTGTTCAAACGAATGAAAACTGGTTAATTCTTTCGTATCAAAAGTCTAAAAAAAATCAATTCTTTCTCTATCGGGGCTTATGCCAAGTATATGAAGCTTAAGTATTTTAGGGCCAAATAAATAGGCTAAATATTAATTAGGCCTAATAATTAGCCCAATAATTAATTATTTTACAACATTATTTTAAAAGTGAAGGCACGAACTATTGGTATGTTATTTTCCATAAGCCTAAACTAAATTTGAAATAATAGGCGTAATATTGCGTTATATGAAGTCCGGTGTCAGCAAAATTATGTTTAAAAAAACAGCAATTTATACAAGAGGCACTTTACATTATTCATTATTTTAATATTTAGATTCATAAGAATAAAATACTGTCAAAAATAATAGTAAAATAATAAGAATAATATGAATACGTTTCTACCTGAAGAAATCCACTCACATTTAATAGATTTTTTTTATCTAATAAATATACAGGCTTACGTAATAATAATTAGCATACGTCCAATAAGTCTATAGTCAGAAACATGATTTGGTTACTAAAATATATAATAAAGCGTTGCGTATTTACCTTGTAAATTATGCTTCTATTTGAACACTTAGCTTTATAAAAACCTGTGCATTATATGCTCGTATTGCTACACATTTATTTTCTTTATTAGGCCTATTTTATTGTAATTTTATTCGATTAATAAAAAAAAACAATTTTAAAAAATACAGGCATAAAATTTAGAATTGGTCAAACGAACTAGAATCTGTAACACATATTGTAACTGGTCCAACTTTATGGTCGCACTGCACAGAAAAATCTGGCGTGGCGAACCAACTTTATTTTCCTTTCTAGCTCGAAAGACTGGTCGAATCACAGCTGTTTCGACGACTTGCTTCCTGCGTGTCTGGACAGCCAAACAGTGAGAAACTATTTACATTTGGACACAGCGGTTTTTTTTAAATGTATTTCTTTGGCAGAGTGTTTCTCTTAATTTGACACCTGCGTTAGATTCCGTTTGAAGAGTACACCGGCCTCGTTAAGGGACGGATGTTCCGTAATCGCCACGCTCCAGGTGGCCGTCGACAGATTACAGTGTGTCGATTACATTTTATTTCTTCTAGATCAAGTAGTATCGCATCGCATAAAAAGAGAGTTCGATCTTTATTTGTTTCTTACACCAAGACGGCTAACTAAATAACAGAAAAGTGGGTTATTGAATTAAAAGAGTTTTTTTTTTTTTTAATGGCGATATAGAATTGTGTTTATTTGGGTGAGGGAAGGAAGTAGAATATTGTGACGTCATTTTAGCTTGAATCTGGCAATGTTAGAAATGGGTGAGGATTTTTTTTTACAAATTGTAACAATCGGGGTGGGGGGGAAGGATCAGAGGCGTAGCGAGGTGGGGGGGGGGGGGGTACATATGCCCCGGGCGCCGACCCTAGGGGGCGCAAAAATGGTTTGGGAAAAAAAAAATAAAAGCTCATTATAGCTGCTGTTTTGCATTATAAATATAAAAAATATATGGCGGGGGGGGGGGGGGGGGGGGGGCGGCGGCACCAAATTGCAAGTTTGTCCCCGGACGCCGGTAAGGGTCGCTACGCCTCTGGGGGTGGGGGAGGGTTAACTTCATGAAGCCATCTCTAGACCACCCGAAAGTTGCAGACGTAGTCTTTAACTACTTCACAAAATAAAAGCATTTAGTTGCTTTAAAAGGTAATTGTTCTGAATTTGATTCAAAATGTCTGTAATAGGTTAGGAAACACCGTGTGTAGTTTTAGAAACAACGAGATAGTGGCGCACCTAGCCGATTATTACACACAAAACTAGTTTCTTTCAGTCATCACTTCAAAAAAAAAAGAAACTGAAAAAAAATCTATATTAAAAAAGGAACCATTGTTAACCACACTATAGAGTTTCTTTCAGGCAGAGCCCCCCCCCCCCCCCAAAGAAAGTAAACCGCCTACCTCCCACCCCCCGAACGAAATGGATACTTTTAACAGTGTCCGCCACCACCCCACCCCCGGAATATTTAGTCCGCCCCCCCCCCCCCCCGAGAAAAAAAATGTCTGAAAGAAACACTACCCCCCTTTCATCCCTCACCAAATCTTTCCCCGCCATACCGTGACTCAAATGTCCTGTCAAGCATACGCTTTACCACTACACAACCAGTCACACCAGACAGACCACAGTCATGTAATTTTTAACACCAAGTCAGGCCTGTCTTCAGTTGAATACGATTTTATAAAAACATCACCAACCTTATTTTAAAACCACAAGCATAAAATTTAATAGTTTATTTTTTTTTTTGTATTTTGCTTTTTCAATTTACAATGTAATTAAATACTGCATCATTTTTATGTCGTTAAAAAAAATAACATGAAATAAATTCCCGTTGTTGATAAATACTTTGACAAATGAAACACGGTATGGTTTAATTTAAATGAAACCAAAGAGAAACAAGAGTGCTGACATTTCGCGAATCTAACCTTTAGAAAGTAAGCTTACGATAGAATGTAAAATGTTACATACATTGATACTTTGGTTTACGTCATATCGGGATGACGTCATTTCGACCACATACGAGTAGTTGTAATTAAATACATCGGTTTTTAAAGAAATAAGATGGGATTTCATTTTGATTTTAATTTGTTTAATTAAAACTGGAGTTGGACAGTTTCATGTATGGTAATATATGCCGAGGAGATGTAAAAAACATCGGCTAGGAAAATCTTTGACTATTTTTTGATACTACGGTCCGAGTGTTCTATCATGGTTGGGGGAAAGGCACTGCCTGCCCGAAGAACGTACAGCGCCCCCCCCCCCCCCACACACACACCATCTCCTAAACGGAAATAGAATTTATATAGAGAATATATACTTTTAACAGCATCTGCCCCCTCTCCCCCCAACCTGTAAAATTTAGCCCTCCCCCTCTCCCCCAACCTGTAAAATTTAGCCACCCCCCCTCCCCCCCTCCCCCAGAGAAAAAGTCTAGAGACAGACAGTGTAAATTGGCTTGGATCTAGTACAGCATTAGTCGTCGCCCCCACTTTAACAAGCAATGCGGTTTAGGTGACCCCCACCCACCCCCATGAAGTTTTGGTGTCCCCCACCCACCCCCTTGAGGTTTTGGTGACCCCCACCCACCCCCTTGAGGTTTTGGTGACCCCCACCCACCCCCACTATACTAGTAAGTTACATAGAAAACTGCGCAACGGAAAACTTACATCGAGCATTTCTAGACATTAACAAAGAGTAGCTACACGTAAATTGTAGCATAATTAAACATATCTCCACGAAATATAAATACATTAATGTGTATTAGTAGAATTAGTTTGTTTTTGCGCATTTTTCTGTTTTGCGCAGTTTTCAAACTGCGCATTTTTCTGGGAACTAGATCTAGGGTAAGAGTTTTAATTATTGTTCCAATTTCAACTGCAATTTTAAAGTTTGTTATATAAGGTATCATGCTAGTTTTGTTTGTCTTTAAGCCAGCCCTTAAAACGAACTATTATGTCAGACGAAATACACATATAGGCCTACAGAGGCGTTATCTGCCAATCGATTTTAATTGTCCACGCGACGCCAATGCAGAAATTTTAAGAAATTTAACATTAAAAAATGTTTTACTTTGTTAAGGATACACAAATTTGACGCAAAATGTAAACATATATCAAGTTTTAAAGCATGTTTGTAAGCAATATAAAATCCAAGCAATAATGGATGATTATGAAATGTACACTTTAAAAAATTAACTATGATATTTCACAATGCGCTAGCAATTCAGAGTAATTTCCCCTTTTCAGAGATTTTTGTTTGTGTAAGTGTGTGTGTTTGGAAAAAAATGTAAGGCATGTCTATATAAAGTTCAAAAACGAAATGATTTTAAGGTTTATTAAGCCGATCATCAGTGTGAAAGAGGATTTCAATACATGCGCACTCGGAAAGGGCAGTTATTCATTAGATGAGCCAACTCGTGTACGTGGTTAAGTTATAGCTAGGTTAAAAGGTGTTTTTTTCCCAAACTTTATATTCCTCCGGAGTTCCTGTCAGGCATCTCTTCGCCCCCCCCCCCCACCCTTATAGTGTGTCCATCGCCCCCCCCCCCCCCCCGATGAAATAGAAAAATATATAATTAATATTGAAAATATTTACTTTCGCCAGTGCCCCCCCCCCCCCCGAATATTTTAAGTCCACACCCCCTCCCGGAGAACTATATCTAAAGAAACTCTGGATTGCTGTTCCTTATGTTTCTACTGATATCAAGTTGTTGGACATAGTCGGAAGTGTCCGGGTGTCGGGAGTCTACCTGACCTAAAGGTACACGACATGTTTCTGTAGGGTACATGGACCTACAGGTATACTACAGGTGTTTGTGGGGTACATGAACCTACAGGTACACAGCAGGCTGCAGGTGTCTGTGGGGTACATGGACCTACAGGTACACTACAGGTGTCTGTGGGGTACATGGACCTACAGGTACTACAGGTGTCTGTAGGGTACATGGACCTACAGGTACACTACAGGTGTCTGTGGGGTACATGGACCTACAGGTACACTGCAGGCTGCAGGTGTCTATGGGGTGCATGGACCTACAGGTACACTACAGGTGTCTGTGGGGTACATGGACTTTGCTGGTATGCTAACGTGCGCTTGTGGTTACTCTACACTCTGACGGTTAACTACGTCATGTACATATACAGTGTCAGCCCTAAGCCGAACACGGGCTTTTATCTATCTACCTATATTATACTTATAAATACATATATATATATATATATATATATATATATATATATATATATATATATATATATATATATATATATATATATATATATATAAAGAGTTAATTAAACTGAACGTTGTCACCACATACATTTCGAGTAATGTGACATCCAGCAGCAACAAAGAGCAACGGTTTTCACCGTTCCATATTTCTTCCAACTGGTCTGTCGGTCGTGGACGGTCAGCAGGTGCTCAGACCTCCCCCACCCCCCACATACAGACCAAACTGCCGTATTTAACTCTAACGACCTGAGGTGACAGAAACCCATACCACCCCCCCCCCTCCCTTGACCCACTGCCTGGGCGTATGCTAGTTTTTAAAAAAAAAAAAACCCAGGTCATTTTTTGTTTGGAAGAGAATGTCCGTGTTCTCGTATTTGGCCCGCCCCGGGGTCATGTCAGTGTGTCTTCTGTTTGCTTGGACAGGGTCGGCTGTATGCCAGGCCCAGGTCGGCCCCGCCAACGACAGATGCCAACAAAGGGGGGGGGGGGGTCTAGAGGCATGGAGTGCGGTAGTGTTAAGTTATGACTAGAGGGGAAAAAAAACGGAAAATGGGAGGGGTCCCCCTTTTTTTTTGTTTAGAATTCCCAAACTTTTTTATGTAATGCTATGGGAGGGAACTTTGATAAAAAGGAGAAATGGAGGGGGGGGGGGTCGTTTTTTTTTTGTTTAGAATTCTCAATCGTTTTATGCAATACTATGGGAGGGACCGAGAAAAATTGAAGAAAGTGTGGGGGGGGGGGGGGGGGGGTTCGGTTTTTGTTTTGTTTAGAAATCTCAATCTTTTTGTGCAAAGCTGCGTCCGAAATTGGACGATCCGTTAAAATATTGACCAGGTTCAGAAGAGTACGCTTACAGCCTAGAACAGAGTGGACTTTATTTGTAAACAAACAACATATCCGGTTGGAGCTCCTAAATTTTTACGTTATTGCAGAATACGTTTGGTGGGGAAGG